>NW_015112854.1:201696-212917 GCF_001443285.1 Poecilia latipinna
ATAGAGAGAGATACATCAAATGATATGCGTTATATATATATATATATATATATATATATATATATATATATATATATATATATATATATATATATATTCTTGATGAATACATTTTTATAAAAACTGAAGATAACCTAGTTACTGGGGTTATTAGAAACTAAAATAACACAGAGGTGCATGAAGGTGGCATCAAAATGCATATTTTTAGATTTCTTTGAACACATGTAGCTGATCAGACATTTATTTTATCATCATGCTGCATTTTTCTCAGCACATTGAGAGTCAGGACAATTAAACACAGATGTATATATATTCCAATTATAGAGGATTATAGTGCAAAAAAGCAAATTTAGCAGAAGCAAAGAAGGATGTAGCTTCCTTGTTTCCTGAAATCCTGCCATGCAGAGTTATCATGGACACCTGAGGAACTGAAATGTACCAAATAAGACGTCAAATGTATCTTTTTTATGCATCAGTGTTTGATTTCAGAGCAAAAGCGTCGGGTTTATACCAAACAACGTTGACCAGTGAAGTACTTACTTTCTCCTCATAGTGAATGCACGATGCAGCCTCAGGACCGAGATACTTCACCAGACTAGAAAGCACAGCTGCTCTTCTTTCTCCAGCCTGCAAACAGAGAAAATCCCGGCTCAGCGTTGTACCAGCAGCGCTTAGCATTTAAAAGCAGAGCGGCATGCTGCTGAAATAATAATGCACATCCGTGTTTTTCCCAGCTCAAAGAGGGTTTTTATTTTGTGAGGAGCCACAACATTGAGCATGAAACCAGGAGGAATGTAAGAGTGTGGAGGAATAAAGGAGAGGATGAAGGGACATGCAGTGCAGCGGGGATGAGGAATCAAAGCTGTAATTTAATGCTTCCTGCTGCTGCTGCCTTAGATGGACAGCTGTTTACTAAATGGCATTTCGGAGCACACTAAATTCATTTGTTTTGTTTACAATTGATTTTTTTGTTTACAAATGATGTTTTCAATATGAATCTTTACAATGTATGTTTGCAGCTTGAAGCACTTTGTTTCAGCTGCCGCTAGTCTGAAGGAGCGGCAGCTGAAACAGTTTTAAAGCGCTTTATAAATAAAACTGGCTTGGATTTTACTATTTTACTAAGTCATCTGTATTTGAATGTACTCTGTTGGTCTATGATGCAGGAATAAAAACTTGCAGCCAGCCTTTTTGGATCTGGAGTGAATTTTTTGCCTCATATCTCAGTCAAAGTGGATTGAAAGCATTTGCTAAAAATTGTTATTCTTGCCCAGCTAACTTTAACTTTAACTGGGTTATTAATTTAATCTTTATCCAGCATTTTTATTAAACAGATGTTGTGCAGTGTTAATTTTAAAACCAAGGAGTCTGAATAAAAACGCACTGCTCAGAACTGTCGAAAAACTGAAAAAAAAATAGAATTGTGCATAATTATATTAGTAAAACACTTAAAATCCCGTTTAATTAATTAAAGTTTGTAGTAGTAATGAGACAATATGTGATAATTGGAGTGCTTTTAGTAGTAGAGATCCAGCTGCAGCTGCATGAAATCTGTAAACTTGCCCGTATATTTCATGTATCATCTTAGCGTTCCATCAGAAATTAGGTTGCAAACAAATTTCAGGCAAGACATGAGAGAGAAAATGTGGAAAAAATGGTAATAACAGAGCTGGAACTCACTCAGACAAATTTCAGACGGGTAAAAAAAGAGAGAGAAAGAAAATGAGAAAGTGGAGAGGAAAAGCATTTGAACCATCCAGCAAAACAATGTAAGCAAAACACAGCAAAGGAGAAAAATGAAACTCAAAGGAAGAAGATATAAACAACACAGTGAGATGCAGAAAAACTGCAGAAAGGATGAGCAAATTGGAAGAGCTGGGATGGAAAAACAGACAAACTGACAAAAGGAGTAGAGATAAGGCAACGTACACACAGCTCCTGACTTGTCTTATCTGTCTCTACTGCGTCTCTTTGTCTCCGCCGTCTCCCTGCTTATGACCTATTAATTTATCCCAAAGAACAGGAGAAAATTAGGATGCCCTCTACGCTTTCTGAGAAAAACAAAAACAGAGCTGCCAGAGTTTAGAGCAGAAGTAAACGCAGGTGGGGGAGCATCAGATGTTCATCCACCGTTTTAAATTAGAAATGTTTATTGAAATCCTTGTTGGAACATGAGAAAAGGAAAGAGGGTTACATAACGCCGCCGTGCGAAGCAGGAAAGGCACACTGATTTAAAATGAACCTGATTGGCTCTTGTTTTGTTAAACGCAGGTCACCTCACGCCTCGTTAAGCGAGCAAAGCTTACAGACGATAAAAGAAGGGCTAAAGCGTGGGCTTACATGCTCAAAACATAAATAGAACATTTTCACGGCACAAAAAGCAAAACTGAAACGTAAAAATGTATGTCACATGGGCCAAACAAAGGGAACAAAAACTCAAATCAAACAAATAGTTAAAGTTTTTTGGTTCTTTTGGTTTTGGATTTTGAAGACCTGAAACATAAAATGGGCGTCTTATTTTGAAATTCTTTTGGGCTCAGTATAACAAATTTATCCTCAGTTATAAGAGCAGAAGTTGGGATCATTTTACTTTTAAAAAATGATAATGGTGATAATTTCATCCTGATTTAAAAATAAAAAGTCAGCTTGGATGTTCCAGGTTTCTCATTCCCAAACTGCTTTTGGGGGCCACACAAACTGAGTCGAAGGGCCACAAATGGCCCCCAACCCACACTTTTAACACCCCAGCTTTAGAACACCATAAAAACCAAATCAGCTTTTTGCATAGTGTCAAATTACAATGTGAAAATATGTTAAATATGTCATGCTCATTGTATTCTGATTGATTCTTTCCCTCGTTGACATTCAGAACAATAATTTGAAAGTTTAAACAGCTGCTGGAAGAGGACTCCGGGTTTTCCTGGCAGAGGTTAAATAATCGCTGGAGAAAGCAAAACGAGGCACCTAGACAGTCACTATGTCTCCATGGCAACCACTTAACTCCAGCTCTTCAGGGCACAACTCTACCAATTTACAGCAGAGACCAGATATGTACCTGGTGTATACATCTAAAACGAAAATACATGCATTTATTTTCCTTATCGTTTGAAATTAAATCCGAACCAACATCAGTTAGGATTAACTGGATTATATTTAGCTGCTAAGTACAAGAATAGCAATGGACAGGATTTATTTTTAACTTACAATTAAACAATTTAAGAACAAATGAGCCTCTGGCCACCATGCCCTGTCAGTTTTAAAATAATTAGTGGTTTTAACCGTGCGCAATTTAAAGAAAAATGACGGTCATTTCCTCTGGCCGTCACTGGTACAGGAAATGATGGCCGGAAAATTGAGTTTTAAATATTTTTTTAAAAGCGATTGAATTTTATTCTCACCTTTTTGTACCAGATTTAATGCATCTACGCAGTTATAATAATGGAAAAAGTCAAACATATTTCCATAGTATTTACTCTAAGAACTGAAATAGCTTTTAGGTTTTCGGGAGAAGAAGTGATTTCAGAAATACGTGCATCCAAAACAACATGATTATGAGGTTAAACTTGTGTTAAAAATCATTTTCCAGAAACTGGTCGCCCATTTTTACAACAATTCTTATCATATTTGGAATAAATGTTGAATTATACAATTAAATATTTACTCCTAAAGCGGTTCTAGGTTCAAATCCTGGTTTGGAGTCTCTCTTGGTACTCCAGCTTCCTCTCTGGGATAGATTTATTAGTTTAAAGTTAAAACTAGTCATAAATAAGGTCTCTGTCATTTTAATTCCACCAGAGCAAACCAGTATCCAGCAATCTAAAACTCCTGCCGTGGGAATTAATGTAGGGCATGAGGGTCCAAATGAAAAATGGCATATCCTATCAACAACTGCATCTTATTTAAACAGCACATACTGTGCATAATTGTAACCCTTATGCCCGCTTGCATCACACGCTACCACATTTTCTCTGTGTTCAGAAGCAGAGCGGCAAGTGGAGGTTAATTATTAAGAACCTTTTGCTGCTCGTCTCTGCAGGGTGACAGCTACTACAGCTGCAGAGCTTTAAAGCAAGGCAGGAAAACGACCTAAATTGCAAAACAACACCAGACACAATGTTGGGTTTTGTCTTTTTTTTCCCTACCTGAGTTACAGAAAAAAAGTACTAGAAAAGGGAAAAGAAGGTAAAGGAATTATATTCTTGTTGGCTATGAGTGCAAAAAAGGTTCCTGGTGAAGATTTGAAACACTTACAGCTGTTTGAAAATATTAAGATTGTATTTACCCCTAAAAAATGAAGCAGAATATAATCATTCCTATGAAATATGGTTTTTGTGAAGAAGGAACATTTTCACCTGGAGATAAAAAAAGAAAAAAGTACAAAAGGTCACTGGCAGCAACAGCTCCATCAGTGACTTGCAGTGTTTTCACTCCTGCTAGTCCGGCAGACTTGATTCAATTGGGGACAGAAATTGCAACATTTGTTACATTTTCAGCTGGTGCAGTTTGCTTTCACACTGCACTGGGTCAAACCAACCAAACCTTTTGAAAAACCTGTTCACCTCCTCACCTGTGGGGGCGCTGCGTCAAGAACCACTGAAGGAAATGACACAAAACCTCAGGAGAAAACACCAACCGCAACTGGCTTCTTTGCAAATTGTCTTTTTTGCAAACTGTCTTCTTTTTCCCCGAACCAGAGTTAGATCTTTTGGTCCACATCAGAGTTTGATTATGCATTCACGCCTCCCCAAATGAACCAGACTTTCTAGGTAAACGAACTAGAATCGGATTAAAGCAGATTAAACAGGGCTGGTGTGAATGCACACTTAATTTAGAAAAGAGACGGGACTAAACACAAATAGGCTGAGCCAGGAGCTCAACAAGTGGACTTAGATGATGGCTGTAACACTTATGTCAAAGACATCTTCTGTGAAAGAGAGACAGTTAAATACAGGAGCAGTCTTTTAGGAAAGTGACACAGCTAAAAAACAAAAGCTCTGAGCTAAGTGTACTTTCTAAAACCAGAGTACAAGAATTAACGCCAAAGGTTTAATCACCAGGAGGAGACGCTGTTAAACAAGAGCAACTGACCTGCTAGCAACAGAGAATACCTTCACTATTGTCTTAATGCAGGAAAAAGACATAACTAAACACAAAAACATGGAGTTAGGTGTACTTTCTATGCTATTTTAGCACTGCAAAAAAAGGTAATGTCAACAATAGCTTTGTCATTTATTGATTGAAAAGACCTGGCTAATCAGAAAAACTGAGCTGGACAAAAACAAAAAGTGCTTGAAAGTAAAGAGAAAAGAGATTCAGTTAAAAAACAAAAGCACTGAGACAAGTGTACTTTCTACTTGAAAGAAAAACACAAAAACTAGCACCACCAAAAGCTCCATGAAAGGCTTCATCCCAAAAAGGAGACCTGGTTGAACAAGAACACTGAGTTGGTAACAACAGAGACTCATTGACTTTACACTGGAAAGACATACAGCTACACACAATAACATGGAGTCAGGTGTACTTTCTTTTGGAATAAAGAAAACACACTTGCAACAATAGAGTTGTCATTTACTTTGTCTAGGAAAGAAACCTCACTAATCAGAAAAACTACTCGAAGGTGCTGGCAGTACAATGTCCACTAATGATTTTTTTCCTGGAGTAATCTTAAAATCTTTTCCTTCACCTCACATCCAGAGCAAACATAAAGCCACATCTTCATTTTCCAGCCAATTAACACCTAATGAACTAAAAGCACCAGATGTGCATTGCACAGGGCACTTAGACATAAATGTCCCTCACACTGGGTTTTGTTTTGAGCCACTTAAAAATGCTTTTATCTGCTATATTTTATGAAGTAATAGCCATTGCGAGCTGGCAGCAGCATCCACCCCTCCAACCGCCTCATTCCTGGATGCAATTTTCTTAATGCTGCACTCAAGTAATATTGTTATTATGACAAGACACAAAGCTCTGCCTTTGTCTCCACACACAATGGAAATCTGCGCCAACCCTCAACATGCAGTCACAATCGAATGAACCTCTCTGCAATGCTAATGTACCCTGTTATTTTTAGAGGAAATGGGGAATAAATGAATGTTTGAAAACATTTTAGTTTTCGTGACCAATATTTGAGCCTTTTATACCCACAATGAATACATCTCGCTTTCCTCATTTCACCATTAGCAGGCTCCATGACTTCACATGAGATCATGCTGAATTCAAATCAAATATCAAACACGCCTCGGCAGCGGCTGCTGCACGCAGCATGAGAGCTCTGCTAAGATAAACACAGGTTCGTAATAATCTGATTAGACCGGCCTCAGCCCCTATTGACTTTACCTCTCTGGTGCTCCAAAGAGTCGCCTGCTGGCCGGAAATGAAGCCCACCAGAGCCGGGTTCCCACGCGGGCTGGTGGCGTCGAAGGTGACACAGAACGGACAGTCGGTGGAAGATCCTGCCACGATTTCTCCGGAGAAACCCTTCTCCTTCCAGAAGGCCTGCAGGAAGACAGAGACGTTCCGGCTCCATCAGCGGTTTGACGTTAAATTCAAGTCAACAGTAAAAATCCCGAATGAGATGCTAAATGGGCATCCAATTTTGAGAACAAAGACAATAATGAAAAGAAGAGTTTCTTTGATTTTCAGCAGGGGAGCATGAAGTGGATCCGCTCAGAGGCAGAATTGTTTAAGCTGACAACGCGGGGGCCACATTCTGATGACTAATTTTTCTGCTAATTCTTACTAGATTGCTTCATTTCTTGCTGAATTTACAGTAGTGGTTTATTTACAGGTGTGGAAACAATAACCCACTTATTCCTCTCAGTCAGTAGGTCAGTTTACGTCCAGACGGGCCTTCAGCACCAGTTAAAAAAGAAGAAGGGAAGAAAAACTGTGGATACTAGTACTTCACTGATTTGATGTTTCTTTAACCAAATTTAGTTTTATTTTCTGTTGATGTTGTGAAGCACTGTGGTCAGCAGGTTGTTGTAAACGTGACGGATATGTAGCAGGGTTTTGTGTACGTTTGTAACTGTTATTATTAATGTTGCACATTTTAGCTATGTTTAATTTGTTCTGTTGCTCTGTAGTTTGTTGAGGGTTAAGGAAGTTAACCTGCTGGACCTGAGACGAACATAAAAGGGTCAGACAAACTTTCACTTCACTTCCTTGTTTGACTAAAACATTTTGGTTCAGATGATGATTTAATGTTATAAATATGACCCAGGGGCCACCAGACATTCACATTATATTCCTAACATATTCATTACTGTGTTGACAGTGTAAAACTTCATCATCCAGCCTGAACATTTTACAAATTCTTGATCTCCAAAGTTGAGATCTGTATTTTTTAAATGCTGTTGCAAACTAAGGAATTCACATTCTGCCTCAAGCACAAACTTTTTTCACTGTAGTTTTCTGTGATTTGCACAAAGAAATCTGAAAAGTGTGGCGTGCACATGAACCTGCAAGTATATAGAGGCAAGTGTTCACCTCCAGTTCTTTGAAAAATACCTCCAGGTCTATCAGACAGCATGGAAAGCATCTGTGAGCAGGAATTTTCAAGTTTTGCTAAAGAGTCCCACTGGATTTGGGTCTGGACTTTGACTAGGCGACTATAACACACACTGGCCCAGTCTCCTCTCTTGTGCAGGCTGTTTTTCTTCCAGAACTATCCTGTTTCTAACTCCACCGTAAACCATCGTACGCAGAATTAATCTTCTGATCCAAACAGTATTTTGCATGAAAGCCAAAACTTTTTGATTTTGATCTCATCTGACCAGAGGATCTTCTTCCGAATGTCTGTGTGGACTCCAGAGTTTTAGTCCTGGAGTGTTTGACTTTCAGCTGTCTAATACTCTTCCCCCCTAAGCTGTGGATCTGCAGCTTACCAAAGTCCTTCTCGCAGCTTCCTGGCTGATTAATTTTAAAGAGGTGTAAGCATGTGGGTTAAGGTGGACAGCCATAGTTGTGCCATCAAACGCTGGACTGAACGGAGCTCTGCACATTTTTTAAAGCTTTGAATAATATGTGTTGTTCCGTCACATAATGTTCCTATAAAAAACAGTTTGTGGTTTTAATATAAGGAAATGTAAAAACTGTTTTGCCAGGCATCTCTAGCTGCAATAAAACTAAACCCAACAGTGAATGCTCCTTATGACTGTGTGTTTTTGTTTTTTCAAACATTGCAATAAACAGCAGCATCACAGTTTCATGTTTCATTCCAGTGAGTGACTTGTAAACATCTTTATTAGGATCCCTGTTTTATTTTCTGAACAAATGAATCAAACTCTGAATTCACAGGCGTTGATTCGAGTCAGGCAATGTCACGCTGAAGTGAGACATGCATGACAAGAAGGTGTTTATTTTTGGTTGCAGATGGGAAATTGGCAGCTGGAACAGATTTATTCTCCATATTAATATGAAACCGCACACAGGAAATCGGGACATTTATTTTCCTGGAAGCTCGAAAAAGAAGGGCAAAGAATGCAGTTGTTCATGGAGAGTTGACAAGAGCATCCTGGGCTACTTACATAACGTTAAAAAAAATGCTGTAGAAATAAACCAGATTTGATTTGTATGTGCAATGTAACATTTTTTTAAAATCTTTTTAATCATTAGCATTTTCCTGTTAGTGTTTTACTCCAGGGGTGTCAAACTCATTAGGCTCTTAAAGGGCCGGTCGTGCCAGAATGCATTGATAAAACCTGTTCACATTTTTAAATTCTTACAATTAAATCATTACTGAACATCTTTTCAGTCCCTCCAGGAATTTGTGATACTTTTTGTGATTTTTTTGCAAGAACAACCAAAGTGTTTGTGGTACTAATTTGGTAATATTTGAACTTATTTATGACGGTAAATGTGACTTTTTATTACTCGCTGTATATAGATCATAGACCATAATTTGACATCAATTAAGGCTGAGGCAGCTACAAGTAAAGTTTTTGACAATTTTTGAGAAAAATCTGCAATAACTTATGTATTAGTGCAAAAAAGTCCAGGAATTTCTTGATTTTGCATAATAACTATCAAGAAACAGGAAGGGCTGATTGATATAATTTGGCAGTAAGCATTTAAAAAATTTATTAATTTGATTGAAAACATAATACTTGAGCACATTTAGTGTTTAGAATCCACATAAAAAGCCACTGCAGGCCGGATTTGGCCCACAAGCCTTGAGTTTGTTTTATTCTATCCACAGCAGAAAAGTTGTTCATCTTTTGCCATTTTTGCAGAAAGTAAAAAACAACAGACTTTGGTACCATATTCCACAGGTGGGGGCAATGCTACTTCAGAACAGATGTGATGGGAGGAACCCGGCAGAAGTGAGCTGAAATGACACGAGGACTGATCTGCAAAAAGGCAGAGGGGCCGGATAAGACGACTGACGAGGCTGATCCAGATGAGTGACAGGCCTCTGAGCTGTTTGGGGGTGGGATGGTGTCAACCTGTCAGCTTAATTAGTCACCGTGTTTGTCTGGAAGGATCATGGCTACATCCTTCAGCACAACCAGCAAATGTTGTGCAAATGTTCTCATGAAAAAATAAGAGTTTGGCTCCCTTTGCATATGCTATTTGTAGCCTGCAGGCGACCTCATGTAATGATAGGAGCCTTAAATGTAGCAACAACAGAGGCTTTTGCGCAGGACAAACTGATTTGAATCTGCACCAAATAACACTTACATCACATTACATTATTTAGGCCTTTATTCATTCCGGTTAGGGTTATATAAACATCTGTACTTTGGCCAGAGGGGAGAACGCAGGCCATGTGTTCGCACAAGTTCAGCCGTTCAACACAAACTTCTTACTGTGACAATTTTTATTGTTTTCAGATTACTGTGCAGTAGGATCAATTCTACAATCATTTGACAGCAGAAACTCGTTTTAAATGAATTTTTCCATTGCAAACATTGATGGGACAATATTAATATAGGGTTAGACCATCATCAGTACAAGTGAAGCTGTAAAAAATACAGTTTAAAACACTATTCTTCAAATTAGGAGACTGATCTGCTCATTTTATTTGGTGTTTTCTTTGCTTTGCATCAGAATAACCTCACATGCAAAGAATGAGTCCTGGACTTTAAGGACAATGTTTTGGGTCACCAAGAACTTCAAAGTAAGAGCTTCTGCTGCACCAAAACTGTTTTTCAGGACATTAAAACCTTTTTCTCGACAGCTTCTAGTGAGCAACAAGACCAACTGTGCCCCGATTTTCCAATCTCAAGGTCAAACCATGCAACATTTGGACCTGCAAGCAGGAAACATCAGATTCACCCAAATCCAACATACTGTCAACTTAAAAGCTTTAATTTTAGACAAAATTAGATCATTTTCAGTCACGATTTGATCCAGACATTGATATCCAGCATGTAAGATTATCCAATTTACAAATTAAGTCCTTATTCCTAAATTACGAATTCATAAATTATGAATAAGGATCAACCCTGGAAATTTGATGCATTTACTAATCATTAACTATCCTGTTTGCTATATAAAACGTTAGTAGCATATAAGCACAAAACTTTTCCACAAATCCAAGCAGTGTTTGTGCTAAAGCCAAATATGTATATCAGTTTTTTCACATCATATTTAGCTCAGTTTTTATTTTTATCCCTAGCAGAAAGCCTTACGTTAGTCAATGAAGCATGAAATCACTGAGTCCGTTAATGTCCGATAAGGTACGACGACGGTAAACACGCTCTCACAAGCTTTTTGTGTTGAGGAACCGTTTATTTGGCTTTAAATATTCAATCTTGTTCCTATTTTATTCCACTGTCAGGCCGTTCTGTTCAGGCTAAATTCTGAGAAAATTATCGAAGGCCAAAGTAGAGGGAATAAAGAGATCGGTAATACAGTGAAGAAATATCCACAACACATAATGTGACAGTCCTGTCAGGATCTAAATGTGAGAGTAGGAGGTTAAATCAATAACAGCAACATGTTTTTCAGCTTTAGTTACACTTATTCACCAGACAAATGCAGCAAGCTGCCTTTATGTTTCCCATCTTTCACAGATTTTAGCTAAAGGAATTGTAAATCATAATGTTATTATAACCATATCATGATGTTTAGACTGAAGCACACCAGTGAGATTGGTTTATATAATTTTCAGTTCTTCTTAACAAGCAAAGAAATGGTAAAAAAAAAAAAAAAAAAAAAAAAAACAATATAAAAAATGATTTTTCCCGGTAAAAACAAAAAAAAAAGGCAAATT
>NW_015112854.1:215887-254280 GCF_001443285.1 Poecilia latipinna
AAAAAAACCACCAGAGGGATTTGTGTTTTTATATTTTTATTTTTTTTTAAAAAAAAAAAAAAATTAAAAAAAAAAAAAAAAAAAAAAAAAAAGAACAGTAGTAGAAATGATTTGTTCCTGGAATAAAGCAGAAAAAAAGTGTAATTTATTTTTTTTTGACACATAAAAAAAAAGTCTGCCAACATTATATTTACTGACTTAATATGTAAACAACTCAAAATCAACTGGAAAGTCGAGGTTAATTGTTGTTTGTCCTCAACAAGCATAAAAAACTTATGTGTTTTTTCTGGCTGCATAGCCATTTTTATGCAGTTTATTGCCATATTTACATTGTTTATTGTGTTTTCTGAAACTGCACTATGTAACCTTAAGTTGTTATAAAAGTATCGAATGCAACAAAGAAATTTAGCTTGGTAGTTTAACACCTTGAAACTGGGACTCTGTCTCTTTAAAAACTCCTGATTTTTTGAAACTCCGCCTTCAGTAAGTCATCGGAGTGTCGCTCCTCTATTAACCCTTTAAAGTTTTTACCAGCGTTTCACTGAGAAGCAGCTCGTAGTGATGCGCTGTTCCACCAGGTGTTTGCTAATTGCTGCTGGCTAGTCTGAAGGAGCAGAGTGGCTTGGAAACTGCAGGAGGAGCTGCGTCTTGAAGGCTCCACCCACAACTGGATAGTTGCCATGGAGATTAAAAGATTTCTTAGACTTGAGAATCAAGGCAACACTTCAGGTATGTTTTTGACAAGGGGACAAAATTAAACATGGTGTAAAGCTAAAAAAAAAAGTCAATTTTACATAACACTGTCCCTTTAAGTATACATAATCTGCAGTGCCTGGAATATTTCAAAAATATTGTAACTCCTAATTGAATAAAGCTCCAAAGGAGGGATACCTGTGACCACACGATACAAAATCCATCAAATATACCAGCAATTGTGGAGGCGAATGTCTCCAATCTGCTTTATAGGATTCCTTTTCTATGTTCAGGCCCTATTAAACTACATGAAGATGACTCCATCGCTACCGGCATTGCCTCGGTAAATAGCCTACCACTTGGAGGGGGGGAGGGGGGCATTGTCACTGGTAATTGAAGAGACAGATGCCTTCGCCTGCCTGAGAAACCCTCCATGGACTCAGACCGTGAGAGGGACAAGCTGGTGCCTCAAAGATTGCACCCAATGGGGGGATAAAACTAATCAAGAATGCAGACTGAAATATTTATGCTGATAATGCAAAATCCTTCAGCTTGGCAAGATGATGGGGCAAAAGTGTTCCTGCGCGCCGAACAAACGAGGACGTCATCCTAAAGAGGACTCTGCTGCCATCTGTTATCATGGCGTCTCCGGCTTCCTCCGGTTATAGGTTTTCACACGAGAGTAATTCTTAGCCACTCTCTGAGATGTTCCCGCCAGGGAGACGGGAAGCAAGATGGCAGTTTAGTGCACTAAACTCACTCCTCCGCTCGCATCAGCAGGGACTGCTGGTGGTTCTTGATGTCATTTTAATGGAGCCGCTTGTATTCTCCAGAGCGCGCTCCTCTCAAGCCGCTTCCAGTCAAAACACCGGCGCCGTTCGGAAATGCCTCCCTGAAAATGGTCTGAAAAATAAAAAGAATAGGCGCTGCGATGAAATACTCCTGCAAGCTGAGACCCTTGGTGGCCACTGCAAGCAGCGATTTCTGTTTCAGTCTCCAGCGAAAACAAGGACTTGAAAGAAGGTTGGATTTTAGATCTGAAAGCTTATAACTGTTGGAAATTAACATTTTTTCACAGTACAATGTGAGGAATAAATGAAATAAACATACTTGAGTTCAAAACATATAATAATTACAACTTTGTGAAATAAAAGAGAATGGGAAGTGGAGTGTGTTCTCATGTTTGTAAATTTAAATGTTCACAAAACAGAAACCTCTCTGCATGTGACTTTAAAGTTAAAAGTAGAGACTTTGGTCACCGTCCAATAGCATTAAGGCATAAAATCTGTGCCAATCACTGCAGCAAATCAGAAGAGACATTGATGCTCCGCATTTAAACCCCCCGAAAAGGCATCCAAGGGCAAATTAAAGGATGGAGAATGGAAGCACTTAACATTTATTTTTTATTGCAGAATAGCTACTGCATGGTTTTAAATGTACATATTTGTGTGATAGAGAAGCTACACAATTTTAGGGCAGATTTTTAATTAGGAAAAACTCAAAAATGAGTTTTTAATTTTGAAGATTGCATTAAATAAAAAAAAAGAAAAAAGGATTTCTAGAAATAAAACTGAAATTGTGATTTTGCTGTTTGTGGAAAAAAAGGGAATAAGTCTTTAGTGAATAAACAGTCAGTCTGAACCTGACTGTTTATTCAGACATTTTAAAGAAAGTTTCCTTTCTTACATAACATCTGGTTCATTCAGGCTGCAGGAAAGAGCAGGATTTAAACAGACAACAGGAAGTGACAAAAATATATTATTTTTTCACAATATTCTTTTTTTTTTTTGCTCTACTTTAGATGCATGTAAAATTAGATCCGCTTGTTTATCTGACCAGAATTAACAGCTTTGGTTATCGTTAGCTCGGTAAAGAGGGAACATGGTGTTCTCATCTTGAAGCTGCATGTGATAAACAACCAATAAATTCAACATATAATAGCAAACGGTTGTGAGGATGGAGTTAATTATCCTGAATTATTCTGAATTTCCCTTCAGTGGGACAATAAAGGCCATTTCTATTCTAATTAGAAAACTACTAAATCAACTGCAGCACAGCATTAGGCATCTCAAAGAGAAAAGGACTGGATGTACTGTAGGAGACAGATAAGCATATCATAATGAAGATAAGATTGTTTTGTGACTTCCTTGAGACTTTAAAGAGCACTTTCAAGTTCCCCTCAGTGAAGTGGCTTGCATCTTCTTACATAATTAATACAAAACTACAGAAGAAGAAAGCAGCAACGAAGTTAAGGATCCATATAGAAGACTCTCTTCCTTTAAGATGGAAAATAAATTCCTCTTATTTTTCACATGCAGGCAGCAGAGAGTGACAGAAAACATGGAGGGCAAGGGAAATTGAACAAAACAAGCACCTCACAGTGGCGTATTGAACCGTGGAAGCTGCTGTCATGTCGGATGTGGCCCAGCCGTCAGGCCAGCAGGGTGCCATGTCTGCTGCTTTTTTTAATCATTCTTTCAGCTTCATTTAAAAGTTTTTTCCCTCCTCATTTTTTCCCCCCCCGCAACACTTCAGCCAAGTATTTTCCATCCTCCAGAGGAGAGCGTACCCTATACTTTACCTTTGTGACCTTAATTTGAGGTTTGCGAGGCCTGCCCCCCCTCAGGCTGCAACGCACAGCTGTAATTAGTATAAAGTGAGCTCTTCAGTCATGCATGAAAGCGGCGACTCCACGCAGACACGCAGGAAGAGGAGCAGAGCTTCATCTGAGCCACACTGTCAATCAGCCAACAATATTTTACGTGTTCCTGCAAATCTAAATGCGTCCCGCTGTGCCGCCGAGGCGCAGATCTAATAAATGTTTGCATGAGCACTAATGATCCTGCATTCATTACAGCTGGCAAATTTAATCTACTAACAAGGTGCATTCTGGTAATTAATGGTGTGGTTGGAAAGGACAAAATGAAGATGAAAGAAAATACATCTCAGATGCTGTGCAAAGTCTCTGGCTCTGCATTTATTTGCGGTTTGAAGCTCAAGCTTCCAAAGTTCGTTTTTGCATATGGAGAATTTAATTTTAGGGAGAAATGTAAACACTTTTCAGTGTTATATAAGGGTGTTAATGAAAACTGACTGCAAACTTGCAACACAACCAGCCAAGTATCCTTCTGGGTCTCCAATAAGTTTATGTCAAACTTGACCCTCATTCAGGTCGTGTAGAACTTGCAATGCAATTTTGAAAATAAATCACACATACAACGGTGTGATATTATCGATTGAGTCTGGAATGATTGACTTCATCAGCCAACAGAACAGCAAGCAGTTATCAACGGGTTGCAAGCCCCACTCAACAAGTCATTAATAAAATGTATTAAGTACAACAGAGTACATTAAATCACAGAGGTAAACGAAGAAAACCAGACACAAATCAAGCAGAAAAAAGACAAATTAGTTAAAATATTCACCTATAACCAACTATTTTTCCTTCACGGTGTAAAGTTAAATTAAACTGAATGTGTTCTGTTTTAGATCAGGTAAATAAATTATGTCTTATTTATTATTACATTTCTGTTTAAATAAGATATACAAGACATTATAATGTCTTATTTAGACATTTCTGCTTGCTAAATGTCTAAATAAGATTTTAGCAACTAGCAAAACACTAATTTATCAATTTCCCCGCAAAGCCTTCATATATTTCTTGTAGAATTGGAGAAACAGTACTCCTGAAACTCCTTTTAAAACAAAGCTAAATTATATTTTCAAAATAATAGCCTCAACATTGCATAATTATTTGCATATTAATCAATCAAGATTATTTGTATAGCACTTTCCCTTGGTCCTTTAATCCTGGTAATAACATTCAGGTGATAAAAGGCTGACTTTGTAACCGTCTTTATGTGGCTCTGAACGTTCAGGTCCGATACCAGATCCAAAGACGATAACTTCACTTCTGTTTCTGTTCAGTTGGAGAAATTAAGACACATCCACACATTGTTGTAAGCATCTGTTCAGTGCATGGATGGTTTCAGAATTACATGGTGACATTGTAACGCAGAGCTGTGTATCACCTGCATTAGGACACGATATTATCAGCATGCTATCGTATCGGCTGATATTAGCTGTAAAATATAATATCGGACATTCCGTCAAAAATAACTTACCGATATAAAAAGCGTTGATTTTATATGACAAACCAGTGACAATGATGCCTGCAGCACAGCACAACGTCCAATTTGCACAGTGTGAGTGTTGTCATTGTGTTGGCGAGAGCAAATGTCATTAATACATTTGACATTAAACATAATGCAGCCTCCTTTTTAGCATTTGCATTTGGTAGCAGGCTAACTTGACAAAGATAATACAGTGTTTTAATTCCACAGTAGAGAAAGCCATATAGTTTCAGTAGGTAGGTATAGGAAAAAACGTTAGTATTTTTAGTATATTGGCATATTGGATATCAATATCATACATTCTTAATCTGCATAGTTAAGTTAACTAATCTTATTTTCTGTTGTTACGTAAGCTATTAGGAGTATATAGATATTCAATAGGTGGAGTCCTAGGTTTGAGCCTTGGAGTACTCTGTATTTTAGGCCTCTTAAAAAAAAGAAGACATGATTTTTGCATAGTTCTTACATTTGGGAAACAAACTCAGACGTGTCTGTTCAGACTTCCCCAGATGAACAGTAATGCTCTGAAGCACAGATTGGTGACTTTGCATTTCTATCTGTCCTGTATTTCCAAACAGCTGATCAGATTAACACAGATAATCAAACACATCAAACACAGATCACCTTGTACCCAAACAAGATGGCATAACAGACAGGATAAGACACAAACAGAGTGTAAACTCTTCCAACTTTTAAGGTCAAATCTTACCCGCATTGAGACTAACTCAGTCGCAGAAACATTTGGCTGCATCAGAGAAGCTTGCGCTTCAGATTTGATCCGCTGCTACTCACCGTCTGATACGTTAGAATAAACTTCATTATATGGCCGACAGGCATGTTCTGGGTGAGGAATTCCCTCATGCTGGGCAGAGCCGGCTGGTACTGGATCTTTGCTGGAGGATGAACAAAAACAGGATATAACTCTTATAAAGCAACTACAATAAGAAGATGGAATGGAAAAGCATGTTTTTCATGCAATTTTTCAACATTTTTATGGCTTTGCTTGTTTTTCTGTTTGCTGTGGTTTATCTTTGTCATCTTGGGATGTTTCCTTACTCTCAGAAAAGGAAAAACAAATATATTCAGAAAGAAAAATAGACAAATCTACATTGGATTTGACCTTTCACATAAAGAAAGTTGTTTTTCTAAGAGCCAACGTAAAAATGTCCTTGCTGGATTTGAAGTTGTGGCCCGAACAAAGTTTTTGTTTTCATTACCTCAAGAGATGCCAAAGTGAAAAGAGAAATCCTCTCTGAATGCCTGTCAAAATATTCCAAGGTTTTCTTAAATGGATGCTTTTATTTATTCAGAAAGCTTTGGGAAAATGCCATCTCTGAGTCTAATGGGATTAAAAAAATGCATTTTTAATATCGACTCTAAACTAATGTAAACTTCTTTCATCTATTTTTGTGTAAATCTGAAAGATTTGTTCTTTTTTTGTTCTCAGCATCAGTAACATTTTTTAAGCAACGCTTCAGTGTGATCAGATATGAAACTGATTTCAGTTGACATGCAACCAATTTCAGTGTTCCTTCTAAACATACAGACACTTTCTTGCTTCCTTAATTGCTGACTTGTTTCTACCAAGTGTTTAATTTTCACTATTTAAGTCATTTTGTTCCTTGAAGACGAAGGTTCATCAAAATCCTCAAGGTTGAAAATTAGATCGTTTGGTTTTCAGTCTGTTCTGTTTGCTTGTTTCAACCTCTTTTTTTTAATCAGTGTTATTTCTTTTCATAACTACCAAACATCCTTGTCAATTAATGTCAATATTTTTGTAAATAACATGTTTTGCACTTAAATCCAGCAGTTCTTATTGGTCAGATAGGATTAATCACTTCAGCACTTCAGGTTAATCTCTCCAGAAAAGAAACTATTAATTAATACAACACTTAAGCTAATCTGTATTGTCAGTTAACTCCCACAAACTAAAGCTGTTTTCCTGCAGTGCGAATCCCCAGGAGGCAAAGTGAGGCCATTTCTGAACGCCTGGCAGGTGAGGCAACATCTGGCCAGAAGCCAGGCTATTAACAAATGAACCACAGGAAAGAGGTGATGCATCATTTTTCAACTGTCAAGACCTGCCACTAAGCTCAAAACAATGCTGAGCTAAATTTATGAGCCACCGGCAGTAAAGTTGAATAACTGGGAAACGATAAGTGGCAGCAAACTAATTTGACATGGCCACATATCCGATTGAAAGACACCAGCACATGCATAACTTAAAGCTCGTCAATAGGAGCCTCATGCATCATTTGTTTCCAGCTGAAAACTTGTACTTCGTTTGAATCGGATACAATGTCTTGCTCAAGTATCCAAGTACAAATTGTGATGAATATCATTTGGATTTTATGTAATAACTCAACAGAAAGTGGTGCAAAATTGAAATAATACATAACAGAGAATACTGTTGCACGTACAGATGGCCGTCTCTCCCAGGATTCATTAACCACCAGTGGTTGACATTTCTGTCAGGTTGGTGCACACAGACAAGATATTTAACTTCAGTTCCACTAAATACATTTTAAATAGAGTTTTATAGTAAAAGCAAAGATTTAGACGATTTACCCCCAGTCTCTAAGAAGACAAATAAAAGTTTTGTTTCAAATAAACACCAAGATCGTGTGCATGTAATCTTTTTTTTAGCCACAATGAAAACCATGTGGCACTGCAGATACCACTCCAACTCAAACTAAATGGTGTAAAAATGAAAAGAAAGCCTAAAAACCTCTAAAAGGCAGTTTTTCCACTGAAGTGAAAATCGGATCACTGCTCTCAACTTTTCCAGACACCCATCAATTTCTTCTCTTGGCCTTTTGAATGTGCGTTGCTTTTGGCACCTTTTGAGGACCTTATTGATCATTCTGCCATGCTTCTCTACAGGGGATACAAGGAAGGGCTCAGTCTGTCAACGACAACATCGACTTTTCCAAAAAAATCTCAAACATAAATGAGTGGACCTTCCTTATACAGCAGCTGAAGGATCCATTAAAGGAGCAGCAGCTCAAACTATTCTCACAAAGTGAAGGAAGAACCAATATTCAGGTTTTCATTTCTGAGGTTAAAGACTTTTTAAGTGCTCACAAGATGACGACTCAAAGTTATTTCTTGCAAACTCTGAGTGCAGCATTATCCAACCAGCAGAGAGATGAGTTCAGAGGGAAGAAGGACATTTTAGGTGAAAAATTAAGACCACTGACAAAGAATGTGTATCAACATTTGATGAGAGCCAAACATTTTTTAATGTATTTTTAAATAAAAATAAAAAAAAATTTCTCACCAGCTCAAGTTAAATCAGTGCAAGCTTTTCTTCTTTTAGCTAAGCTACAATTACCAAAATTTATTATATTTGCTAAATGTCAGAAAACTTGACGAGAATTTTTTTTGAAACATTCCTCAAATTCAAAAGTTTACTTACATTTGGTCAATATCAGGAATAACTGTCTTTTAAACTATGACTTGGGTCAAACCTTTTGGTCATTTTCTTTTATTTTTCCTCTTTTCTTCTCTTATGATTAGTTTTTTCCCTCCCATGATTCCCATGGTCTTTAAAGTTTGCAATTTAGACGTTTCCAAGATATTTTAAACAGACATAATACATAACTTTATAATTAATATATTCTTTTTTCCGTTTCTCCTACATCACGTGTCAAGCTGAAGGCCCGTGGGCCAAATCCGGCCCGCCACAGGTTTTAATGTGGCCCTTTAGATTCTAGACTAAGCACAGAGTGGCATAAATATTATCAGTTTTTATCCGTTTACTGCCAAATTATATCAGTCAGTCCCTCCACTTTCTTGATAATCATTATGGAAATTCACCTAAAATCAACAAATGCCCACACTTTTTTGTGCTAATACATAATTAGGAGTTTATTGCAGATTTATCTCAAATTGTCAAAAAACTTTCCAACTTGTACTAAACAGCTGCCTCAGCTTTGATTGATGTCAGATTATAATCTATACAAAAAGTCACATGTACCGCCATAAATGAGTGCAAATATTGCAAATATTTCCAAATTAGTACCACAAACACTTTGACTTTTTATTGCAAAAATCACAAAAAGTATCACAAAATCCTGGAGGGACTGAAAAGATGTTCAATAATATTTAATTTTAAGAATTCATTGATATTTTAACAGTTTCATAAAAGGTTTTATCAATACATTTTGGCACCTTTAAGAAGATTAATGACCTTAATTTGGCCAAAATGAAAATGAGTTTGAATCGTAGCTTTGACATGGTTTTTAATCTGACATTTCTGAGATGACTCTATAGCCACATAATGAATGCGTCAGAAGGAGATGCGCTCATTCTGTGTCGATATTCAGAAACAAATATAAATGCTAGAACGTGAAGAAAGATGCTTTAAAATTGATTGGAAATGTCCAGGATTGTGACATAAAGGAAAGTATTCCAACATTTTAAAAGTAAAATCAACCCACTTCATGCAATTTTCTGAAATTCTTACAGCGTATCTTTTCATGGCATATTAAAGACCAAGTGTCAACACAAGTTCTGGTCTCTAAACGCTTTTTCCCCAAGTTGTCTTAATCTCATGTTCTCATTTTAAAGCGCCGTTGCATTTCATCCTGTCTCAGTTCATTTTGACAAATACACCACTAGAAACCCGCTGACCTTCCTTTCTCAATTTCCTCTGTCACAGAGATCCGAGTCAAATCGCAGTAAGAGCCCAGGAGAAGGCTTCAACATTTTCCAATGCTCTCTTAAGCAGAACTTTCAAGCACTGCTAAAAGCCCATTCAAGGTCCGACAGTGAAACATGAAACGCCACTCAAATCCATGCATTTTATCAAAGAGATGATGATTCAAAGATTAAGATTGCAAATGGAAATGCATGATGAGAAACAAAAAAGCTGGGGTTTATTACTGCACATGCTATGAAATTAGATCATTTTCTTTATGTTCAAAAAGCAACAGAATAGAGAGAATAATGCAGCCTGACAAACTTAAGGGGAAAATGAAAAATATGCACAACATTTTTGTTTTAGTGTGTGGCTGAGGCAATTTAATGTGGATCAGGAAAGAGCAGCAATGAATCGTTTTTTTTTTTTTTTTTTTTTAATCATAGAGATACGGAGTACCTTACCTCACAATTCTGGGAAAGTATCCATACACACGGCCAACATTAAAGAACAAGGTAATAATGACAAATGGATACCATTAAAACAAGAAGAAAAATTACAGCAATAAACTGTAAGGCCATCAGAAACTGGGAGCATTCTTCATCAACCACTTAATCTAAATGTTAAAGATAGGTTTACATCTAAAAGCAGGTTCCACCACAGACCCTTTAGTGAATTACCTACTCAGACCTCTGACACTTATGAAAATGGAAGGCTGTGCAGCTGAAAGAGACCGCCTCCAACATTTTTCTGTGCATATACTATCATTAACATACTTGCAAGGCGCTGTATGTCTTGTGGTAAAGTATTCCCCCTTAACTTTTTACGTTGAAAATCAAACTAAAACCACAAACTTAAATGTATTTTAATGGGTTTTATGTGATAGACCAACAGAAATACATTCATAAGTGGGAAATGTAAGAGAAAGATGTATGGTTATGAACTGAAAAATGCAGTTTACACTTGTATTAAGCTCCTAAGTTGATCCATTGAGCTGATTAACAAACTGTGTCAAAGAGAGGAAAATAGACGAGTCGGGGAGAAGGTTTAAAGCAGGGTTGGGTTATAAAACAACCTAAACTTTGAAGATCTCAAAGAGAACTCTTCAGTTCATCAATACTGTAAAGTTACTGCATAATTGTACAGTAATTTGTGTTAAATTCCCAATATAACATCCAGAAGTTTGTGGTTGTAATGTGAAAGAATACCTTTACAATGAACTGCCTCTTAATACAAGTCAAGTTTTCTTCAGCAACAAGGCATTTCAAAGTGATCATTCACTCATCAATTATGAAACAAGCAATAAAACTTTACAGTTTGTCAAATCACTGAGTAAATACTCAAATATGTTAATCATTGTTCCAGTTATTAATCAAAGGCAACTCTGAAAAGCTGGGTTTAAAGCCGTGATTTAGAGGAACTCAGTGTTTCGGTTCTTTTGCAGGTTTCTGGAAGTTTGTTCCAGATTTGTGGTGCATAGAAGCTGAATGCTGATTCTCTGTTTGGTTCTGGTTCTGGTGATGCAGAGCCGAACCAGAAGACCTGAGAGGCCTGGAAGGTTGATGCAACAAAACTTTAATGTATTGTGGTGCTAAGCCATTCGGTGATTTATAAACTAACAAAAGTATTTTAAAGTAAATTCTCTGAGCCACAGGGAGCTGGTGCAGGGATGTGCTCCATCTTCCTGGTTTTAGTCAGAACACCAGCAGCAGTGTTGTGTGACTAAAGAGAAACATGGATGAGTTTCTCTAGATCTTGCTGACACATTAGTCCTTTAAGCCTGGAAATGTTCAAGTGATAGAAGGCTGATTTTGTAACTGTCTTTATGTGGCTCTGAAGATTCAGGTCAGAGTTCATCACTACTCCCAAATTTCAGGCCTGATCGTTAGTTTCCAACTGTTATAACTGAAGCTGTGTGTTGACTCTATATCGTTCATCTTTGGATCCAAAGAAAACTTCAGTTTTGTTTCTGTTCAGATGGAGAAAGTTGTTCACCAACTGAAATATACTCAGTTTAAAAATAATTTCATCATTTGGCAGTCTTTATTCGTCAGGGAAGCTTTGTTTATCTCCCTCTCAGCACTCACCAAGTTGCTCATGAGAAGAGGCGCAAAAAGCACTGAGAAAGTTTAAATTACTTCCACCGAGTTGAAACTGGATGAGATAAGAATCACACCGTGTTAATTATCTCCGCAATCGCTGGAGCTCCCACTTCATGTCTAATCCCTGAATTAGGCTCCATTAGTTTCATTCACAGCACAGCAAACGCGCTGACCCAGAAATCTGTCCCACACCGAGTCAGCTGGCAAATCGGTTCAAATGTGCTGCTTACCTGCTTTCCACTGACGTAAACAAGGCTCTGGACTAAGGAGTGAGTGGCAGATGCAATCGCTTCCACGCCACTGGCCAGGCCTGCTTTATTTACACAGCAGCTTCCCCTCCACGAGAAAATGGATGTTAAATTGATGTTTCTTGGCTGATTGTCGAGTTGGGTCAAAGTCAAAGCCAACATACGGATACTTTTAAAAGAGTCGCCAAGGAACTTAGGCTTTACTCCGCTGGATGAAAAATACACGTATACTCGGATAAGTGTGACACGGCCCGACAGACTGCGCTGCGCAGCACTTCCAATCCCCCCCAAAAAAACACAGAAACAGGGAAACACGTCGAAGCGTGCTGCTAAATTAGCATGCCTAATTGCATTATACTCAAAGTGGCTGCTGTGAAAGGCTGCACTGGGATTTTAGTCTGTGAAGTGGCAGAGTGAGCAAACGTGGTAAACTAACAGCTTTTCCATGCATACTAATCTCAAAAATGCACTGAGACCAAACAAGTTCATAAATCATTGAGGTGAGTGAGGACAGTGGCAACAAACAAGATAGAAAAATGGCAGTAGTCATCATAAATAATGGATGGATGGATGATGGATGATTGGGGAGACAAATCCAGGAGCCAAGAACAGGACAGGCATAACTTATCGGGAGTGTGCCAGACCAACCCTGGACCTAAAATCATCTTCTTTGTTTCTTCAGATGCTCTTTAATTTGTTAGATATGTCTGAACACAAGATCTGTACACAGCACATCCATGTTGAGCCTCACTGCTCTAGATCTTTACTGTCCAACGATTGACTTCCACAAACAAACTCACCATCAATTGCATCTGTCCTGTTTCCTCCCTCTGTAGGGCATTAAAATGAAACACGGCACACGCTGCTTCCAACTCCTTAATGCACTGCGTGGTTCCTCACCACGGTGAGGTCTCAATCACTGAGCTGACTTCTTTTTATTTCGAGGATCCTCGTCAACTTCACCACGCTGATTTAAGGCCCAAGCGTTGAACAGTGGCATAAGAGCTAAAGCAATCCATGCTGCATAATTCAACGCCGCTCTCAGACCTGTCTCATTAGGAATCCTGGCCATGTTCCATTGCTCTGAGTATGAGGCTCTGAGTGACAGATCTGCAGCCAGCTTAATACAAACAGGCACAGCCACAGCAAGGCTCGAGCTTCGGCTCCTGGCAGGCCAGCTTTGACTCCCATTTCAACTTCAACCTGCATCAGCTCCACTCCCCACTTTCCCTCATCTCATTTTTCAATTTGTGCATCTTCTCTTGCTCGGTCTAAGTGCTATTCTCGTGTCTTGGTCTCTCCCAATTGGGATCAGAGCGAGAATCAGGGTTCAACGCATGTTTTATGAAAGAACTGGAAAAGAATTGGGTGAATGAATAGATGGGACTGATGCAACTTTTAGTTATGAAATCAAATCAGGAAGTGGAAATGTTTTATTTCTCACTGCAGTTCTTCAGACTTCAAAATTACCTCAATCAAATTTCAACCTCCTCTAGATTTTTTAAAACTACTTAGAAATTTTGGACAGCTTGGTGAGAGATTGGAAAGAAGCAGGCGAAGAGCAAACAAAACTGGAAATCGTTACTTCTTACCCTCTGTGGTCTTAGCCCGACGCTCAAAAGGAGCGCAGCAAATGTCACGGTCAGACAGAAAAGAAGATGTGGCTTGTTCAGTCAGTTTTTTTTCTTGGTTTCCAAAACTAAACAAAAAATAAACTTGTAAAATGATAAATGGACTGAACTTATAGAACTTTTCCAAACATTTCGACCACTCAAAGGCTTTACACTAGACTCACATTCACCTAGTCGCAATCATAAACGTTCACACATTTATACACCGATACGCATATCGTTAGTCGCTCACAACTAACGATATGCAGTTGTGAGCGACTGCGCACAGACTAAAACTTGTGGGATCTAAATGACTCATGTCTCTTAAGACCACACACAACTGTCTATTTTAATATGGACAGTGGAAACTGTATTGACCATCTGTAGTCGTCCTTATCTCCACCTTTGGGGGTACAGCCAATCAGTGGCAAGCAAACTGAGCTTCTCTCTTCAAGGCAACTGCGCCAACAACTGCAGCTCAACTTGGAATCAAGTAGGTTTTGTTTCCATCATCAGATTATGTGTGGAGGTGTTTTTACCAAACAAATCTATCATGACCTCACGATGAACTCTATAACAGGCAGAATTTTATTTAACAAAAATATGATCTGTTCTTTGTTTTTGTGTGCTGCTTTATGATTGATTTCAGATCCAACACAAAGCTTTTTTTAGTTATGTTGCCCAAGAATCATTTGTGAATCAATTAGGTATAAAAACAAAGTTAAAAAATACAGATTATGATAATTTTGCATGTGACAACTTGGCAAAGAGCTGATTTTAACTGAATCTTTGTGTATCTGCTCCTATTTTCTTTAGTTAAACCTAAGAATAATTCAACATAAAACAGTTTGGCAGGCATGAAATGATATGGCTTGAACGAAGTGATTCCCAAAGAGCTATTAGCTGAAAACCTGCCATCAACAGAAGGATGATGCATCTCTTACCTGCTGTGTAAGCTCTTTAAAGGATTTTAACTTTTAGTTTGCGTTACATTTTTCTAAACTGCCCTTAAATTATACTATCGTGTTCAGATACAAGCTGTTCACAGCTGTATTTTCTCACATTCTTTGAATGTAACGGCTATTTCTAGATTTGAGGTTGTTTGAAGTGCAAGTAACCAGGCTAGTGAAGGCAAAGGAGATATGTGTTTGCACATGGTGAAGTTATGCATGCATCAAAATGTCTTACTATTTTTTATTAGAAACTCACTATGATGCAGTCATTACTTTGAGTTTGTTTTATTTGGTTCCGATTATTTTTAAAAAACAGAAAAACTCCTTGTGAATAAAGTTTATTTTACAAACAATGCATCATAAATTTACGCTGTCAGTAACCTGCTGCTGTCTGTAAAGAAATATATTCTGACTTTAGCTTCTGTATTTATGCATCAGTAGTCTTGGAAATGACTGAACTGACAACATTAGGATGTTTGGACTGTGAAAACATTATTTCTCTGTATAAAAGAGATATCCTGTGGTGACAATTTTATGACACTATTATGGAGTTTTATTGTGTGTTTCTGACTTCATATTAGAATACATATACACAATAGAGTGGGTCTGATGAAAACAATGTTCAAATGTTCACCGCTATGAAAAGCAAAAGCATCACTGTCTCAATAACACATAAAACTGGATTTCATTTTACATTTATCTGATGAATTATTCATGCATTTCGCAAATTTTGTCTTAGGTAAAGACATTTGCAGCACCAAACCACCCCGTCCACTCAAGCACAGTAAAAAAATTCAGGTATCACTACAATAGGTTTCCATTTTTCAGCCTTTACTAAAATGAGATCCATTGCTCCTTTTGAAGGGAATAATAGATCAGAACATGGCGACCATCGCATGCAGTAATTCAGTCCCGTTTATGTATCAAATGAATCAGGTTCAAATATTAAATCTTTTCTGCACCAATGAGCCAAATTCAAACATTCCCCATCAATTCTTTACAGCTAAGTCACTAATCATTTGAGGCTGCTGTTGGAACAAAGCAACTGAAATTGTTTCCAAAGTCGTTTTTGCCAGTTTATTCATGGTTTCTACTTGTTCAAGTCGAATTAATTTGTCTGTGAAGGTAACACACCTAGTCGGGGCTCAAAAACGGTGATATTTACAAAATAACCAGCTTAGAAACCGATCCATATCTCCTCCCTCCTGACGTGTTGATCAAATTACGGACTTGGCCTGAATTCACGCCACATGATTTATATAAATATGTCATGAACAGAGTTTCCCTTTTCAGCAGAGCAGCCTTAAAACGTACCAAAGACGAGATGCTAACCAGCTTTTCCCCATACATGCTAGGCTACATGACGGTGCGGCATCGTCTCCATGGTTACTAATGGTTAAACACACCTTTTCCATAATGTGATATTTAGTATCTTTCTAATCATACTTATGAAGTAAATGAACGTTAATCTTAACTTGTAGCTGAGAGCTGCCATCCATCACCGCCGTATCTTTGCTCCTCGTTAAAAGTTAGAAAATAAAATGACAAGTTCAGTTTTCACCTTTGACCCAGACGACCACACAACACCTTGTGGCCATTTTTAAAGTGAAATCAACTAAATAAAAGTGACATTAGGTTACAACATGCATGTTTTTGACAGTCTCTACAGGAGCATACGTTGTTTTGACGTCCATCACAGCAGGTGGAGTTTCGAAGAACATGACGCCAAGTGCAAAGTGTTAAAAGGAATGAGTGAGATTTGTTTATTTCAGGCATCTCTATTTATATATTTTCACAATAACTATATTGATAACTCAGCTGCTGTTTAAATTACGTTAGAAATGGTCAGTAATCAGTAATTAGCCCACTAATATAGTTCAGGAAGTAAAAACAAACAGACACCAAGAGGTAAAACTTTTAGCTACGAACCAGAAACCATCCATGAACAGTAATCAGACATTTATTTGGACTTTCCATGATGAAGCTTTTATTCTGTACAACAGCCAACATTAGGATTCCAATCCAATGATCCACCTGATTTTTGTAATTTTATGTGTGCCGGTAATTGTACCCTTAGAAGGTGTTGGCTGATTTTCCCTACATCATTTTGCTGAAGATCATTTTGTCTGGTTGTTACCAGTAACAACCAGACTGACATTTTGCTTATGTTTAACTGAAAAACAATGACGGATGACATAAAAACAAAGAATCGTCTCTGCATCCTTTCAAAAGCTTTCTTACTCCTCCAGGTGCTTTTCTGTACAGTCATTTTTCTTAATGCATCTTCAGTATCACAGGAAGGAGGAAACAAGCAGGAACTATTAAGACAAATGATTTAGCACAAGTTGAAAGTGAAATATGAAGCATGTAGTTTATAATAAATCAATTTAATTTTGTTCCAAGGCTGATTAGAGGTTTAAATGCAAAATTTCACTTCATCTTTCTCTGAGATGAAGCTTAAAGGAGATACTACTGCCTTTACGTTTTTACAGAAAGTGCTGCTCGAAAATGATTCTCTTTTCTTGTTAAAGGGGAATTTTCTTTCCTGTATTGAAACATGCATGCTCAGAATAAGTTGATACAATCTGCTGGGTTTCCTTAGACAGAAAACATCTGAACAAATGTGAATATTTACATAGTTTAATATGGAATGTTTGTATTTCATGATTGGCTTCAAGTGAAATTTTTCTTTCCTGAGATTACCTCATTTAAATGCACTAAATCGAAACTAAGGTGAATTAAATAAACGCAATAAAGACTGCTGAACCAAAGGTAAATCTTTTATATACATATATAAAACTTTAGACAAGCTTTTTAAAAAATAATGAGCCAATAAAGAATAAGAGTCGACCTTTCCACTGTTTTTAAGGCAGATAATTTGTAAAACTGATAGACACTTGACAGTTCATCTTAATCAGAATAATCTCAGAAAGTTACTTTTAATCATTTCTAAACTCTAATTCATTACACAGAGTGACAAATTTAAGGCAGTAATGTTAATTTGGTGATCGAGGTTTACATGTAATGAAAGCATAAATTAAATATTTCAGATAATTGGCACAAAAATATAGAATATTTTTTTTTATAAAGGCTTCTGTGCCATCTCTACAGTTAGCCCATGTACTGTACAGTAGCTGCACTAAATACTGGGGTTTGGCTCCTTCTGCATGAATTACTGCATCAATGCAGCAAAGCGTTACGGTGCTCAGCCTATGGGGAAGGACGAAATTCAGCCTTTATTTCATCTCAATATAATGTCTCATCTCATTTCTACCATATTGAATAGTTTCTCTTTTGGATGTGTGAACTAAAATTTGACTTTGGTCTTGATAAGTGCATCTTCTTCTACCACACTTTTTCCTTTCACTCAACTTTTCCTTATTGACCTTTTTTACGGAGGTTATCAGTAACTCTCCACTAGACCAAACTCTTCAATAATACCCTAATTTAATGGAAACTATTCTGTATTAGGACGTACATGCATGGGAAAATACATCGGGTTAAAAATGTTGGAATTTAATTTTCGACTTGGAATGATTTTTACACGTCATTTCAAGTGGGTAAGTCCAAACTTCATGGTTCACGCCAAATGTGACACCCCTGCAGGTTTCCAAATGTTTCTCCACTTGGTAACTTGATTGCAGGGAAGCAGGCAGTGACGTGTTTACCACTCACAGCTTCCCACATCCAAGCATAGCAAATGTCACCTTGCCCCTCCAGTTAAAAGTTTAGACCTCAACTCTGGCACCGGTTCCAAAAAACCAAATTAAAGCAAATTCCTGAGCCCGGAACCTGACCTCGGTCTGAACGCACTTAAGCCAAAGTGACTGCCGCACCCTGGAGCCAGAAAAAGATTGAGAAAATTTGTTGATATGAACGCATGGCTGCGCGGTCAGCCACATTTAACAGACCTGATGAGAGAGTGGGATATTTGCCTTCTGCATGAGTGAGGATTTGAGTTAGCGAGTCGAGGGAAATGTGGGAGACACACACTGACCTGCCAAATGAGGGGCGCAAGTGACGATCACAGCCCTGCACAGGAAGGTGTCGTCGGTCGTCATGACCCTGGCCCACTCGGCGTCCTGCGTAAAACGGAAACAAACTTTCATTTTGTGAAGAATTTACTAGTGGACGCCATCTGGAGAAGCATGCAATAGTAATTTGTTGTGGGATTGAAATCAATTACAGAAAGTACAAACAGGATGCAACCAAGCTGGGGTTACAGGTTGACCTTATATAGTAAATAACATGACCGTTTCCTCAGTACATGTCTATTTTTAATACGTCTGTTGAAATTAAATTCACACCGGATGTTGGAAACAACGCAAGTAAATTCCCATAAAAAAATGAAAGCCAATTAGTTCACTAATTAAGTGGCAGAGAAAATGACTTTTTACCAGAAGTATTGCACATACTTACAGAAATGTAGTAAATATTTTGGCCTTTTTTGGCAAATGCTCTGCATGGAGAAACTAGTTAACTACATTCTGGAGAATCAGAGAATTCGTGATGTTTTAGTGTGAATTTAATCTCACTAAAACAAGTGTTTTATACCCACTTTTAAATCTTAAAAGATTGCTTAAATCCCTTAACATTTAAACCATCTTTAAATCTGAAAAGTTCTGGAGGTCTTGTCTCCAGAACTTCTCTGATGTTCAGTTTTTTTTATAGATTTTCAGTGGGACACAAGTTACTTTTTTTCTCTGAAACTAATTAAGAGTTTCCTTTGTTGTGTGTTTATGAGTGTTTTTATCAAAAAGTCCTGGTATATTTCTCCATTGGTCCTTCAGCTATATTAATCTGTACCTTATGCTGCAAGTCAGATCACACTGTGGTGTCAATATACACAAATTTTACTTTTGGTATATTATTTTCTGGTGACAATGACATCAATATAGTTCTTCTTAAATCCCACCTGACCTGATAATATTATCCCTCCATTTCTCTCCAAATCCTCTGGGACAAACTTTAAACAACAAACCTTCAACAGTGGAGTCTTGCGCACCGAGTGAGCGCGGTTCACTGCTTTACTTATCTTCATGGTGAAAATGGTAAGTTTCCAATTTGAAGCGAACAAAACAAACCAGACTTTCTACACCTACAAGATACAGTTTAAATGGAGTAAACAGAGCTGTGTAGATGTGCCCTAATACTCCCTGTAAGTCGTAAAACTTGCTTAAATATTATTTTTGTAAGACATTGTGTGTCAGTGGTTTGCTTATGGTAAAAATTACATCGTTTTCTCATTTCAGATTATAGCTCCCATCACACTCATGCAGCTGTAACCATTTCCGTTTTGTTTTATAACTGTAATATGTTTTTGTTTTTTTTTGAGTCCCTTCACTTTTACTAATCGTACCACTCTGTGTTACACTTTGGTAATGAGAAACCGAAACTAATGAACCTTTAAAAGCCATTATTTGATATTGAACCAGCTGGTATTGATTTGCACATAGCAGCAGACAGATTTCTGCTGTTTTTTCAGCCTTCTTGGTACATGTTCGCTACATATTCCCCGTCCAATTCACTTCATTACACAACTTGATTTATGGACTAATTTGTTTTGATTTTTTTGTACGTGTGGAAACTCCAGTTGCTCTGGACATGTGGTGTGACTTTCATGTCAACAGAAATATTAGAAATATATGTACTGATCTAAATTATGCTTCTTTACCTGCTGTGCATATTTGGTCCTGAATTGTAAACTTCTTCAAGTAAAGCTGAGTATTTCTGCTAACCATTACGTTTGTGCTGGCACTGGAGAACTATCAAATGCATGAAATAAATCTCAGGGAACGTACAACTCATTCCCCAAGCATTGACAGCGGCCTTAAATAGCTTGATCTTTCACAGAGAGACGACTCTGACCATTACTCTTTGCAACATCCCTCCACATTCACTCTTCTGTTTAGCTCTCAGTGCAGATTTTCTACACAAAGCAGGTCTGGGGATTCAAATGGAAAGCTGAATTTGAGTCTGGTGAGTCATATCTTTAGTGATTTTTTTATGTTTTAGGTCACTATCCTGCTGAACGACCCAGTGACGATTCATGTCCAGCTTTCTTGGAAAGGCCATGACATTTTTTTTTTTACTCTAAATGTCAAAATACTTTCAAGCAGTTTGTGATGTTGTGAACTCTATCTGGGCTCTCAGAGCCAGTGAGACAGAAAGAAGTACAGCAAAAGCACGTCAGTTTTATCAGATGTTCTCGAAAAAAAACTCTGGATTCTGGCTCATTATGTGTTTAGATGAAACTCCATATGGCTGCAGCTCTAAGTTGCACAAAGAGGACAGCATGAGTTGTGCATATTTCCCTTCACTGTGTCAGTGGAAACTGTCAGATGACCAGGAGGAAGAAGACAATGCCACACGTCGTCTATATCGACTCCCATGGAGCAGATCTGGACCAAACGGTCATGTACTGTGGACACGTCGAGTCCAAACTGGCACGAAAATATCAGCCATGTTGTTCGACTTTCAACTGCAGAACTATCACATTTTCACACGAAGTCAGGAATGACTTTATATCGTCCCCGTTTCTCTCCAGCGGTGAAAATCATCCATACATTAAATAAATTAGTGACGTGCATTTCCTGAGATTAAAATGGCATTATTACTTCAGATACGGCAGTCAGGAAACCGACTGAATTAGCTGTTCATAATAAAGCAAATTGCTCTAACTGAATGCCATCCATGTCATCATGAAATGCAAATGCACCAGATTAACATCCGTCCTCCCCAGTCAGGCTGGCAGACAGCATGTACCACAAGACTCCTGCTGGTCCACTTCTTGTTGATTCTCCACACGGGAACGAAAAATAAATGATTAAACTGAGCGAGCAGCACTTTCTGAATGAATCACAGGCTGTGAATCACAGTTACAGCCACTCTTTCCAATTTCTGTCAATAACAGAATATTTATTGATGCTCTGCGCATCCGAGTGGAAAACAAGCAGCTTGCCTTTACTCGGAGTAATCTCACAACAAATTGTTAGAAAAAAAAAAAAAAGGTCCAAAAGTCGAGACTTTAACGCCAGACATATTCTGACTGATGCTCCACCTCCTGCTACTGTAACTTCAAGTGCGATCTGCACAGTTAGATTACAGTAGACCGTACACAAAGGCTCAGGTTTAACCATCCAAGGCCTCACAGATGGGTCTGTGTAATCCATTTGTATGCCAAGTCAAGTTCTGAGGGAGACGGGCATCCAGAAACTCTGGGGACTGACATTAATTTTGATCAGAGAAAAGCACAGACATTCCTCTCCAAAGTGAAACTGCCTTCATCTTCATGAAGGAGTCCAACGAGTCTGAAGGTCAGGAAGGATATAAACACTCCAGAGTGTTCTGGTCCTGCCTCAGGGTTGGACGTGCTCAGAAAAGCTCCAGAGCAAGCTACCTGGGTCGCCGCGTTTCTATAACAACCGTAGCAAAACTTTTTCCAATACTTTGTCGGACGCGACTTTGGAATTGGTTGGAATGGATTTTTACTGGCTACATTCATATGAATTGTGTTAAATAGGTTGTTAAAACAAACTAATAGTAAAAATATGGTGAAGATGATTTACTGAAGTTCAAACTGATGCTTGAAATAATACCTGAAAAGGAGTTGAAAAGGTTCTTCCATCGGTCATAATGTCCTTATATCCCCTACTCCAGCGTGTCTCTGCCTGGCCAGACAGATTAAATGAGGAGCAGCAAAAGCCAATGAAGAGGATAAGCAGAGCAGAGCTTTCTAGCATCTGATGATGTCATCCAGGGCATTTTAATGTGAAATGTCTGCTCACTGGAAATCGAGGCTGTCAACAGACTTCAGTCAGAGGCTTCATCAGATTCACTGGAAGACTGACTGCTATCAGAAATCCTTGCTCACAGCATCAGCATCCACAAAAACTCTCTTAAAATACGAGTTACAACATTTAATTGCCAGTTGGGATGAATTGAATTCAGCTGATATTTTCCATTTAAGTCAATAAAGTAATCTCTGTGTTAAAGAGTCTTTGAAGGATGATTTTGTAGCTTCCAGCACGTTGATTTAGAAACACTAATACCATGATGACGTTGGCGTTCTGCTTCGGATTGAAATGCATCGCGCTGCTGTTCTGGGCGTCTTTCAACAGGACCATCCTGGGTGTTAACACAACCTCCCCAGCTGGGAGAGCTTTTGTCCGCGCGCCGCCGCTTCGGCAGACGTGAAGTGGAAACTCTAAAACGCCCGCGGCTGAGAGTGTCGGCGTCAATAAGCGTTAGCACTTTGACAGACGAGGCAAAATGTCAAGGTTCTGCCCTGCCTCTCACCCAGTTCACGCTGCACGCCAAACTAAAAGCTTCGGCTAACCTCGACTGGAGGAGGATCTGGCGGATGCATAACAGATGGATTTTCTTTCATGTTGCAGTCGCGTTCTCTCTTCCGTAGCTCAAAAGGCAACAGAACTGCAACAAACTGTCGGTGACTTGGTAGTGGAGTTGCCTTTAAATAGAATAAATTGCCCGTTTGTTTACAACCTTTTCACACCACTTTGGATTTTAAAAAAAGTTCGTATGAGTTTTTTATTTGCAGTTTTTAACTGGAATGAAAAATCAAGCTGCAGTCTCTTCTTAAGAAAAGAAAAATTTGACCTTTCTGAGCAAATGAGTTTCAGGTTTGCAGCCTTCTTATAATCCCAGAACAATTGGACTCAACTGGTGAGTTTGAGATCGTCTGCTTGTAGCCATCAGAAAAATGTAAAATTAATCGTATTAATGGTGATAAATCGATTATTGAAAAAACTGTCTACTAATTTAGTAAGCAATAAATTAAATACAGATTAAATACAAACTCAAAAAATGCCAGTTGCTGAAAAAAACAAAATATCCAGAGCAGTAATCAAACACAGTTGTATAAAATAAATACACATATTTAAGATGAAAAGACCTTTGTAGAAATGGTTTAACCAAAAGTCCTTGGCTGGTTTAGTTTTAGCTTGGCCTGGTTCAAATTCACTAAAGGAATGTAATTTAACCAAAAACAATGTTTTTTTTTCTCATTTACAAAACTAATGAGAATATTTATATATTTGCACCTTATAATGCATTTCTAATATTATACAAAAATTCAAAGTGATTAAATGAAAAGTCTGTAGAATGTGCCAAATTTTTATCCAAATACTCAGTCATCAGAATAATCAATTACTAAAGTAATTGAATACTAGAATACTTTGGTTTGCAAAGGAGTTTGGGTCAAATTAAAGATTTTAAGGGCTCATAGTCTGGTGGTTACATATTATTATGAACTTAAACATTTTACGTCTGGAGAATTCAAGATGAAGTTCTTGGTTTCATCTAAACACTGGGAGGAAATTTGTGTGGAATAATGTTTTCCACTTGTAAAGAAGAAAAAAGCTTTCCCTCTGAAAACTTTAAATAGTTTGGAGATCACCTTGTAGCCCTCCCCAGACGGAGTCGGTCTGTTCTTTAAGGTCACCGCTAATGTCTTAGCATGTCAGGATTGTGTTAACACACTTCAGACCAGCAAACTGTGAAAAACCAAACGCATCCAACAGCTTCTGACTGAAACCCCGTGAGGAAAGGGTGTGCTTACTTTCTCCTACTTCAGCTGAACTGCAGACGAATGCTGCAAAGGGTCATTCTGTCCACTGGGGCTTCTTGGAGGACATGAAATTCTGTACAACATGCCATGTTGAATATTTAAAATTTTAGATTCCGTGAATAAATAAATAAATACATTAATAGCCAGCATGACCTGCAGGAAACATGTAATGTTGATGGGGTCTAATGCGCTCATTGCCCGGGTCTCTCAGCTGTGGATGAAGGGGAAAATCAGGCGGAACAGAGAGTGCCTTCACACGAGACAGCCTGTTTCCCCAGTGAGGAAGCTGTTATCTCAGTGTCACGCCTCATCAGTCCCCGAGTGAGACGTTACTGTACTCTACCTGCCATATGGCCGTCACAGCAGAGCCCAGCCGGACGTTCTTCCAGCCAACCCGCTGCGCCAGACATTCGGAAAGTTGTTGGGTGCCTCCCTGTGGAGAAACAGATACGACACCATGAGTCAGGCCTGACTTGGTGCATGCTAATGGCCTTTCCTGGACCAAACAAGGGACAGCGATCCAATTTACATTTCATGTATGGATATAGATGTTTTAGCATGAGATTTCAAGGCTATGCAACTCTGGAAAAAAATTGAGAGAGCACTGGACTGAATCCTATTGAAAACCTCGTGGTTGTTCCACCAAATATTGAATTCTGAATTAAAACATTAGTATTGCTGTTTCTAAATGAATAGAAACTTGTTTTCTTTGCATCATTTGAGGTGTGAAGGCCCTGCATCTTTTTCATTATTTTTGATCATTTCTCATTTTCTGCAAATAAATACAAAAGTTAGAACAAAGTTCATTTTACTCAAACGTATTCCTATGAAGAGCTAAATCAGAGAAACTGATCATTTGTAGTGGTCTCCTAATTTTTTCTAGAGTTGCATATCACTATATTTGAGACTTTGCTACATCAAGTGGTTTCAGGCCTGTATGCATGTTCATGTCAGCTTAGAGTCAGGTGTTTACTTTCTGGCTCCTGTTCTTACTCTGTCAGCTTGACATTTCTCCAGAAAACTGTCAAAAACTTCATACTATGCAAAACATAGGAGCATTGAAAAGAAGCAGCTGGAAATCTTGATTTTCTACAATAAATCCGTCTGTTTTGACTGAACTGCAGTGATCGAGGTGCTGAACTGTCAGCATTTCAACTCCATCAGGACGTTTGAAGTTGGTTTTCTCAAGTTCTGATAATAATCTTGTTCAAACACAAAGAAGCAACAAAAACATTTGTGATTCAGATTCAAAATCCTTTTTCAACAAAATCTGCAGGAAAGATGTACAAACAAGACATAAAATTTTTTTTTAAAAATCACAAACTCCAAAAGAGTTATCCATCATAGCCACACCACAAACTGTTTTCAAGACTCGTTTTACTGACGAAGCAAAGTTTCCAACTGATTTACGACAGGGACACGTTGGCAGTCGGTCACAGGGCAACACGGGGACGTCTGAGGGCAATTTAGAGTCAGCAATTATTTTAACAGTCATGTTCTGGAGAACCAGGAGAGAAATAATTATCAGCATGAACAGAAATATACCTCATTTTGCATTTAATAAGTTTGTTATGAGCTTTACTTTTCAAAGTAAATGATGAATTATTGAAGTAAAGTCACAGATTCGGCTTCAAAGGCTGATTCAGATCTGAAAGATTTATTTTAAAATGATAAAATCTGTAAATCCTAATGTTTATGTTTGATGCTTACGCAATCTTTAGGCAATCTGAGTCAAATCAGATGATATGTACCTTTGATACATTTTGCTCAGTATGCTGCAGCTGAATGGCAATAAAGTGTTTCTATGTCTTAATTTTCAGATGAACCTATAAAATTATCCTAAAGAAAAATAAAACTGATGAAGTAGTAAAGGTGTAAGATTTCTTTCCTCTTTCGCTACATCTGCTCCTGATGACATTTACAGTATCATTGCATCTCAGGCGGTCTCCATCTTTACGGTTATTTCTTCAGGGCATATCTGGAATTAAATCATAAAAATGCTGCTGAAAGTAAAGTGGAATCTCAGACAGAAAGGAGAAAATAAAAAAGCCTTTTGTGGAGGTTTGAACCAAAAGCTGTGCTGCCATTTTCTGAATGACCTTGTTAATCCATTAGTTCTCACTGGTTCTCAGCCATTTCTACACTTTAGTGCTGTAGGAGGAGAGAAAGAGAGAGAGAGAGAGCGCGCAAAAACAGATTACAGAGGAAACACTGGCCTCATGTTGAGGGAATACAGAGAAAAGTAGCAAAAAATCCACATCAAGTTTGGAGCCAGGGGTGTTAGGATGCTGTAATTCAATGTTTAGAGGCCAAAGAAAAGCTGCGTGTTCACTGAGACAGAGCAGGCTGTGATGAACGGGCTCGGCTTAACTCAAGAGGGGAGATATTCGGCTCCGTCTCCGGTTCTTAAAACTGCAGCCGAGTCTGAGTGGGAGGACGTGAGGGATATACCTTTATCTTAAACTCCTGAGCACAACCAGGAGAGCTTTCCAGGAGCGCCAGGAGCCCTCCGGCCGCAGCGGCGTACATGAGGAAGAACAGAAAGGACATCTGGGACGGCTCCACGCCGAAGACGGACCTGCTGCACACTCCCAGCTGCTCCTTCAGTTCTGCCACACAAGAGCGGGTAAAAACAAGCGGTAATCTGAGCCGTTTCCCTGCCATAACAGAGCGCCACTTACTTTTACAAGTTGTAAAAACAGCACAACAAAAAAGATCCACGGTTCCACTCGAGGAGGCGACCATTACCTGTAATCATCTCGTCACTTTCTGAGTCTCCTTTCATTGTCAAGTCGATAAATTCAGCGCCACAGAGAGTCATTGCTTTTAACAAAAACATATGATTAAGGCTTCGGAGGCCAGAAGTCTCCTCACATCAACCAGCAGCACAAACTGAAGCAGCCGATTCTCCTGAACGTCGCCTACTTAGGCCTGTCATTGTTAAATTTAAGACAAGATGCATCATCAGAGCAGCCTCTTCTTGTCATAACAAGCTGGAAAGACAGATTAACATGTAGTTCACCCACTAGAGAACAAAATGTCTCAGCCAGTCAGTCAGTTTGCATCTTATACACAAGTTACTACCTTTACTTTAAACCCAAGTCTCATAAGACTCCTGGAAGGTTTAAAGTAGTATTAACTCTACTAATATGTTTCTTCTGAGCAGAATTAACATCAATGTTTTGAAGAAGATTTCTGACGCGAAAGGTCTGAAAGTCATCACCAAAAACAAGCAAAAAGCTGGCCAGGTGGAGCCACTTAAATAACAACCCGTCTCATTTCCCACCAGAAACAAACAATGTTTGAGTAAAACTCATTTCAAATCATAATTTAAATGTGAAATTTAGAACAAACTGCAACCACATCATCTCCCATTGCTGCCAGCAAGCAGATCGACCAGCTTGAACAAGATAGCTGCAAATTAAACAATGCTAATCACAGTATGCAGTTCATTGTAGCACATACAGAACGGGGATGAACAAAAGTAACGAAATTATGTCCTGTGTATTTGATGTAGTTTATAAAACAGTGGATGTTTATGACGGCTGAGAAAAAACTTCTGCTAAGATACCTATAAATATGTTGGAATAGTTTTATCCTCTTCATCGCTTGTTTCAGCCTCGTTTCCACATTATCGCCCATAAGAGTTTGTGAATCATCAAAGTCATTTTTTGGTCTAAAACTTACACGGTCGACATCTTTGCATCTGAAACATTCCCTCTCTTAGCTGGAGCATCTCTGGAGATGATGATGCAAAGGAAGATTCTTCATAACAATCAGGAAAATTGTGGACAATCCTGACCATCATCTTCATAAAACAGAGCATCTTCAGTCAGAGGCTTCTTCAGATTCGCTGAATTACAGACCGCTACAGGAAATCTTTCATCCCAACATCTATAATACTCTGAAGAAGCTAAATTAAGGAGTTACAACATTTAATTTCCTCTTGGGATTAATAAAATATTTTTGAATTAGAAAGTAATTTCTTCAGAATCAACATGAAAGTAAACATGTTTACCTTTAGAGAACACAATTAGTTTAACATCTCCTAAGGATCTAATCATTTTTAATATTTTTGTACAGATCTGTTATACTAATTTATTTTTTATTCTTCTGAACCGCAATTCAACAGCAATATACATTTAATCTGTTTATTTTCAGTAAAGTTTTATTTACCATTTTGTCAGTTTGAGGTCATTTCACTGAGTTTTTCCTGTCGTCAACCGTCTAATTTTTTCTTCATCTTTTCAATACGAGCATGCAGCGTTTTCACTCCCACCTTCATGCATGTGACGTCCTTGTCAATATTCCACAATGGTTTTGCACTCAGAGTCACCTGTTGAGTGAAGAAACTCCTCTTACGAACATAACAGACCAGCAGCTTTGCAGCACAGACAAAAGGCCTCAAAACAGAGAGACCTCTGGTTTAACAGGCTTTAATGATAAGTTAAAAGAAAGGTCATGGCTGTGTTTTTACAAAGTTTAATAACAAATTAAGAGAAAGAGGCTAAATGAATTTCTGATGTTCATAAATGCTATTAAGAAGCACAACATGAAATGGTCATTTTGTTCAGTTTTGTGTTTTTAGGCCTGCATACAGTAAATATTTTATCCACGTTGAGAAAAGATCTGAGCACGAAAGACACCAAGAAAACAAGTTATATCTGCACATTTTTAATTTAGTTAATTTCAGGGTCTGTAACCAGTTAACCGCAACTACATATTGACAAATAAGTAACATATTTAAATCAAAAACCTTTTTTACTGCTACATTGTTGAATAAATACAAACTCAACTAATTTCTTTATAGGTTTTGATCTGTTATTCAACCACCAATCTGATGCTAAAATGAACTCAATGCAGCATTGTGTCAAAAATATCTTCTGCCAACACATCCAAGATATCATTACTGCTTTGCGTTTTATTTCTATGTCTGTTTTTGTGTCAAAATGACAAAATCCTAGGCTATTGCTAAAATGTAGTGATTGTTTCAGATGGGTCCTTAAATCTGATGCACATCCAACATTTGTACACAAACACAAAGGTTTGTGTTACTCAGATCATTGAGTTACAGGAATTTGATGAATGAATATAAGAAAATATTTTTATTTAGTAGCAAACTATTTTGCCTTATGATAAATTAAATACCCATAATAAATTCTGATCAGTCATGGAGTAATGCATTATTTAAGATATTTTTACCCAAATATCATTTCCTGCCTCTCAATTGATGTTAGTGCCTTGAAATCTTCCTTCTCATCTCATCAGATATGAAAGGGTAAAGAATGAGCCTCACACTAGAACAAGTACCACACAGTCAGAGCTGGACCTTCACAGTGTGCATGGACCAGCAGTCCCAGCAGCGCCACTTCCTGGTCCCACTTCAGATGTCCAGCTTGTCGCAGCATGTGCAGACGTGCCACATGAACAGGCGCCATGCTCCGTTCTGAATACGAGGGACTCCACAGAACCACTAGTTTGAATTTAAAGCTGCACATAAAAGTGAAGGAATAGAAAACCTGAATGAAATGCATCTCAATAAATAGTAAAAAATATAAAAATATAAAAACTGTGTGCTGTAGCGTTCTCACGTTTCCAGGGTCACTCAGCTCCCACAAGAGCGAACCGGAAGCATCTGCTGGCTCTGATGTCTGATTTTGCTCTGGTGGAAATCTTCTACCTCCATCACATTCCACATGGATAAAGGATGTACTAAATGATGCTAAACTGGAGAAAACATGGAGCTAACTGGGAAGTTTCATGACGGAAACATGGGTTTAATCTTACATTCATCTCAGACAGACTGCTCAACTATAATGAGCAACAGTTTAGCCAACTACATTTTGGTTTATTATCCACTGTGTGTTTTTATTTTCTAGTTTATTTTTTCCCCTTTTGGTTTAGTTTTTATATTTAGTAGTTTTCCTGTTACTGGTTTGTTTGATTTCTCTGCTGAAATCACAGCGGCGTGTATTATCACTGCTCTAACAGATTTCAGTGATGTTCTGAATGCCTTTAACAGATTGTTCAAAAATGCTCTCTATCATTTCTAAGAGACATTTCAGGCTTCTGTAGATCATGTTCATTTCCCGACACTCAAAACTTAATTGGATCTAATTTTGGAGAAATTACTGCATCTATTCAGCGAGGAACAGAGGCGAGGTGCAGCAGGAGTCGCGGTATCTTTCATGACGGCCCTTCAGGTCAGCTGTGTTGTTGGGTTTGACGTTTCTCATCTTCCTCTTGTCAATACTCCACAGATTGTGTCTACTGGATTCAGGTCAAGCCACATAATGTCCACTGGAGCAGATTTTGGTACCGTTGGCAGTGTGATCCTACTGGAGCATAAAATCAGCATTTCCATAAAGCTGATCAGCAGATGGAAGAATGAAGTTCTTTAAAACTTCATGGTAGAAAACCGGATGTCTTCTGGACAAATGGGCAGCCTACTCACCCAAACAAAGACCGTTTAGATCGGGGGCGTCAAACTCCTTTTCGTTTTGGGCCAAATCAAGACCATGAATGCTCTTAAAGGGCCGGTTGTGCCAGAATGTATTAATAAAACCTGTTCACACTTTTATATTCTTAAATTTAAATAATATTATTGAACATCTTTTCAGTGTTTGTGGTAATAATTTGGAAATATTTGCAATATTTGCACTTATTCGTGACGGTAAATGCGACCTTTTGTTACTCACTGTTAGATTATAGACATCAATCAAGGCTGAGGCAGCTGATTAGTACAGGTAAGAACATTTTTTACCATAATTTGAGAAAATTCTGCAATAAACAATGTATTGGTGCAAAAAAGCGCAGGAATTTGTTGATTTTGTGTGAATGTCCACGATAATTCTCAAGAAACTGCAGGGACTGATTGATATAATTTGGCAGTAAATAGATGAAAACTGCATTGATTTGACTGATAATATTTTAGCACAATTAGTGCTTAGTCTAGAATCTAGAAGGCCACATAAAAAGCTACGGTGGGCCAGATTTGGCCCACGAGCCTCGAGTTCAGAAAATCTTTGCCAAATTGATGTTAATTGTATCTAACTTTTAAAAACATTGATTTTTGGGTTTTTGTAATCTGTAAGCAATAATCATCAAAATGACAAGGATTAAAGGGTTGAAATCATTCTCCATGTGCAACGAATCTACTGTTGATTTCTGAAAGGACTGACAACAAAGTTTGAATTTCTGTATGAATTTCTCACTTTTTTGATGCATCTCAAATCTCTATCCAAATTTTAAAGTCTGTGAATTAAAGTCAATGTGAATCATGGCAAAAATGTCTTTACTTTTTCCATCAAGATTGCTATAAAACAGCTAAAATATGACGTTTCTCAAGCAAACCAGGCAAAAAGTGTGAAAATAAAATCTGCTTCACTTGGATGAGCAGAACTAAAAACTGCTGAATAATGTGGAAACAAGTGACAGGAGGAATCCAGACTTCTTCCAGAGCAAAGGACACTGCTTTATCTGCAGCAGATTGCAGGATGTAAGTTGGGTTATACAGCCTCCGGCGATACTGTTGATTAGTACGACAGAGACACAGATGTACAGATGGAGCTCGGTGTGCTTGGTGTTTCCTGAAACAGCCCACAGAGACTGAAGCAACACATTACCCAACTGTCATGTTGGACCAGAAAGCAGAGCGGTCTTAACACCGCTAGCAATCCTTATGCTAACGGTATTTTTAGTATAACTGAATCAGAGTTTATTGCAATCTGGGTGCCAGAGAAAAAGACACAGGAGTTAGCGTTGGGATAACACAGCTTGTAAAAGCCCATCCTGGAACATGTGATTGGATTCACATTCAGGCGGACTGTAATCTACTCTGAAAGCAGGTGTTATAAATCAGGCTAAAGAAAATGCTAATAACACCTTACTGAAACACGGCCACTGAAAACGGGGCAAAATAACAAGGTGAGTGAGTTATCATCATTCAGCAACACCCACATTATCCATCACATTAATGCAGACATACAGGAATACAGTAGAGATGAGTATAGGGGGCGCTGTTGGGCATGTGACCTTTATCTGGTCACCCAGTCACCAGGGCAACCAGATTCAGACAATACACCTGGATCGATGTGATATTATTTACCTTACGCCCCTTTTACACAAAGCCGCTCTTCAGAAAAACCATTACAGTTTTGTTATGATTTAGCCGCTTGCTAACATCTCCACTGATCGGAGTCTCTGGTACTTTTTGAAACCGGGTCCGATAGTGAAACTTTTTGGGAACATATCCTGATGATGTAAAGTACTCTGCAGGTGATTCTTAACTTTTCTAATTTAACAAAACTTCTAATAAGAAATACAAATATGTTACCTGAGAACTTGGTTCGTCGGAGACGTGTTACTATTTTCTAAATGAAGTGGAAGCCAGTGAGGTAAAAGCTAAGGGAGCACTTTTTGACATTATGTTAACATTGCAGTGCCGCCTAGTGGCCTGGAATGAAAACTACAGCAAACACAAGGCGTATCCATCTAAACACCAAACGTTCCCCAAAACAACATAAAAAAAAGTAAATACTGGCAGTTTCCTTTCAGTGGTTTAGTGAAAACAAAACCTTAGTATTATTAAATCAGCAGCTTGATGGTTTATTCTCATCCAACTATGGAAAAGAATAAGATAAATATTCCTGTATTTTACTGAAAAAAATATCTATCATTAAGTTCTATTTTCAGAAGTGTTTAACACTGATCTATGATAATCTTTCAATTTTTACAGCCACTGTACTTTAGTGGAAATATGATTTTTCGTCATAATGTTTACATTGTACACTGTAGTTTGGATATTTAAAGGGACAGTAACATGTATTTTCCAGACACACTGCCATTTTATAGCACAGGCAAGTAAGAATTATATATATATATATATATATATATAAATTTGCAAATTGATGCCTCTGTCTCTTTAAGAAGCCCCTGATCTCTCATCACAGCAATCCTTCTCAAAATGCCATTTATGAGCGTTGGACTGAGAAGAAGTTCATAAACTCAAGATGCATGAAAGAATCAAAACAACAATCCAATTATGTTTTTTGATGAGGGAATAATTTATAACATGATATAAAGCTCAAAAAAGTTTATTTTAAATTATGCCTGTGTCGACTTATGCCCATCCAGATGTTTTGCATTTACTTTAAAAACCACTAATTACGTTAAAGGGAGAAGGTTAAACGTTTTGGACCTGAAACTGACCTTCAGTCCAAGCGTGCTGCTCGATGTACGAGTGCACCGTCATGCTGTCCAGCTCCGCCGCGTTGGGGGTCCTCAGTGGGTCCTGAACAGACACCGTTCTGCACAGCCTGTCAAACTGAGAACAGCGTATAATCAGAACCCGACATGACAGTTCACCGCCTTGAAGACAAAACGCACACATTGATACGGACAGAAGAGGAGGGACGACCAGAGGCTGCACCACTCACACTGCTGCTCTAAAGCGTCTGAACCAGACTGGAGCTGCTGTGCTACGTTGTTATGTCAATCCAAAGAGCTCACTCTGCTCCAAACAACTGTGGCACCAACATTCCAAGATATAAACCTCTCGAGGTTTGAATTTGGAGAGCTGGGGTTTACTCAGCTTGACTCTCACCTTCCACAGCATCTGGGTGAAGTCCAGCAGCACCAGCGGAGACAGAGCAGGGATGCTGGTCCGGTAGGATCTCACTTTGGAAGTGGGCCCACCCACGTGAAGCACCTTCTTCCCGACATTAAACTGAGGATACACCTCTAACCCCAACTCTTTTATGAGCTCCATAATGTGTGTTTGTGTGCTGTGAGGGGAAAAAAATAATAATAAATAAATAAAAAATGTTAGGAATCTTCATAAAAGAAAATCCTTGAGTAACCAGAAAAATAGATTAAAGCTGGGTAAAAAAAAAAAAAACACACACAAAAAAAAATACAACCATGTTTACTGTAAGAGATTCTGAGTTGAATCTCTGCATTCTTCACTTTGTGGGTCCGTTTTCTATGAAATGTCCTTTTCTCTCGTCTATTTGTCAGATTAGCTTGAAACGCGTTGAAGGCTAAATCAGTTGCAAGTTAAGAGTCACAAAGCCCTGCAAAGTTATTCAATTCCCTTTTCACATATTTTTTGCAAGTGTGTATGTTTTATTGAGATTTTACGTGACAGGCCAGAAAAAAGCAGTGAAAATTTGTTAAGTGGAAGGAAAATAACACATGGCTTTTAAAACGTTTAACAAATTAAATCCCCTCTGAGTCAGAACTTTTACAGCACCTCCAAAATTTTCAATAATCAATTTAACACAAAAATATACTTTGAGATAAATTCTGTATTTTTAGACTAACACTGTATTTAACGTCACACAGCTTCTATATTCCTGCTCAAAAAATACATCTCCACACCATGATACTGCCACCACCGAGTTCCACTGTGGAGATTACATGTTATAAGATTCAAATATTATTAATGATTCATTTTGTTTCAGTGATTGAAAAGCAAAGCTCATACCGTTTAGAAGATTTGGTGAAAACATATTCACATTTTGGTTAATTTAGATTATTCTGGATTACAGACAATTGAAACAAGCACAAATATACAGTTTAAGTTATTTCAAGGCCTAAACAATAGGCCAGTTGTACAGTTGTCACTTCTTTAAAAGGTAGAGCCATCAGTAAAAGCCTGGCAGTTCAAAGAGTACACATATGGGAAAGTTTGGTGGAAGGTAAAAGTCCCTCTCAGCCACAGCAGGGAACAAAAGACAGATAAAAGTTTTAAAAAGTGAATTAAGAATAACTTACTGTACATTAAATGCTTTACAGTTCTTCTAAATACTCAACTCATTCCAAAGAAATGTGCAACAAGTAGGATTATTTTCAAAAAATTTCAAATGTGCATGAGTATTTCTGCATTAAAATCAACATATTGATAGAACTATGCAAACAGTACAAAAAACAGCATGAATGCTACATGAGATGAGGAAAAATGTTATGAATCTTTTCCAACATTTTTTCCTTCCACTCAACTTTCAATTAATATGCTTGAATACTGAACAGCTAACTTCTTTAGAGATTATCTTTTGTAATCCCCAAGATTGCTTGGCCATGACATACCATTACTGTATTCAGTCAGTGTTCTTGTTGTCGTTTGCCATTCACACTTTCAAAAATTTTCCTTTTCAAATTGAGTTCCTAAAATAAATTAACTTTTTAGATCACACTAATTGGAAATACATCTGGAAAGCTGAGCGTAGAATCATCTTCAGGATCCTTAGTCAAGAGTTCTTATATAAATGAGCAATTATGTGTCTAATCTGTTTGTGTGATGGATATTGATCCTCCCTAATCCCCACTCGGAGTTTTCAAGGGTTTTATTATTAACAGCTCACCTCTTATCTTTTTCTAATGGTCCCAGGAAACCGGAGACAAACACCTCCCTGTCAGCTCGCAGGTGTTAAAATCAGCTCATCTTTATTCCGACTTAATTATGCATAGATTAAAGAAAGAAGGAAAAAGTCTCATGTGTGGCTTTAATTACCTTCCGACCCACTGTCCTCCAAAGTCCCAGCGATCAGCACCGTCGGCTGCTGGGATTTCAAAGGACACGGTGCGTCCTCCCACTCGATCTGACAGAAACACAAGCAGTCATGAAGCAAACAACACACTTCAAGGCTTCACTCTCCCCATGCAGGATGCAAAGTTCCCCACCTTTCCCCTCCAGGATCAGGATTCTCAGCTTGGCGTCCCGTTTTGTGAGCAGATGAGCCGCACTGAGCCCAGACAGCCCGGCTCCGACTATAACAACATCCCAGATGTCGGCCGTCATGTTGGAAGTTCAGGTGAGTCTAATGTTTTGGGTCCAAAAGTTAAACACGGTTGTCACTAATGCGAGGTGACGTTTCACGCACCTGAAACGCTGATTGGCTGAGAGTTTTCCGTAGGAGCGGTGGGTCTAATCCTTAACGGTCAGCCGGTGTGGGACTCGGACCATGGGAGGAGTTTTCATCTTAAAATGAAGAGGATGACATCAAGAATGACCTGCTGGAGACATTTGTTAAGTTTATTATGTCATTAAGTATTGATATTGCACATCTATCAGTCAATCCAATTCAGTTCATTTTGAAATGAACACAAACAGATTTTAGTTGATTGGTTATTCTGTAAACTCTCAGATCTCAATCCAATTGAGAATCCATAGGAGGAGTCCAATCCATGAAGTCCCCACTTAGGAATTTTTAGGATTTAAATGATGTGACGCAAAGTCAGTGAAAAAATGAAGTTGTGTGTAGAATCTGTTAACCTGCACATACATGAGACTGAAATACGGTGCAACTCATGAGTAACACCAACAGCTTGCTCTGCTCCATCTTGGCATCTTCAGCAGCAGACTCGTTCCATCATTAAATGCCGCAGCGAGTTTCCATATGCTGCTTTTTCTGTGGCGCCTCCATGATCGGCTGGTGTGCAACAGGATTTAAAAGATGCCATCTTTACTGATCAGCTAAGTGTCATTACTTTAGCACTGCTACTTACCATATAATCAGTTAGCTCGTTAGACATTAACAGCAGAGGTTGTAAACAGTGCACAGGTTAACAGATGGGGAAAAGTCAGGAAGCATCAGTTCAGAACCATTCCTACTTGCTTAATGAGAGTATTTCTGTGCTTTGCATCATAACTAGTGTCAAACTCTAAACCTTTACACAGGAAGAAAAATCACTTGATCATCTATGTAAAAGTTTACACCCCTCCCTTTTGAGAGCATTAGAAATAACTTCCAATTCTTTTCCACATATCTTGGATTAAAACTGAAAGAAAAGAAAGTAAACTAAATGTAATAACCCAGTTGCCTTCACACAGTGAGTGTATCAACCCTTAATCCAAAAGCAAACACTCTAACTTTTTCAGACTGTGAAGACATCGCTTGTCCACAGCCTTTTTCAGGTGGTCTCACAGATTTTTCTCACAAATATAGTTCTGGTCCTTGGTCAGGTCATTCTGAAGCATCAGTTTTCCTCTCTTGACGTGATTCTTTTGAAATATCCTGGAGTCACAGTGCTGCTGAAAATGAAACTTCTTTTCATTTTCAGGTTAGCAGACAACTGAAGGTTTGTTATTTGTGTGCTAAATGTACCGTTTTGGAAATGTTTAAGTTTAAGTGTGGTTTCATCAGTCCGTGACACAATCTTCTTTAATGTTTTGTTTGACTTTAGTTAGGTGTAACACAAAGGTTAGGCATTGGTAGGCCTGTCACAGTAACAAATTTTGCTGAGCGATTGTCCCAAAAATTATTGTGATAAATGATAATATTGTTTGAAGACTACTTTACAATGATTTAATGGAACCAACGTAAAAATGCATGCGATTTCCCGCCAAAGATAGATACACTTTATTTTCAAAAGAACACTTAACACTGTAACTGATAAACAAAATACACAAAAATGTTCCCCTTAAATCTTAGAACGTTGGCCGATCTAAGATTGTCGCTGGCGATTTCGTAACCGATCATCATGAAGTGTGTGGTGTGTTACGGTAGATTGTCGTGGCCGCTCTGGTCTAAATTGGGTTTTTTCCCCGACTGGGAGCTTAAAGCAGCCAGTTGGATGTGACAGGTAACCAGTCAGAAAGCGCAGATTCTCCTCCGTGGTTACTGAAAGAAAATTAAGGAGGGGAATCCCAAACAGCTAACACATCGCAACCCGAAATCTAGCGGACATTGGAGATGATATGTGGAACAGGCGCAGAGCTATGGGGGGAGATAAGGGGGTGGCTGCCCCCCGGATGGGTGTCTATGGGGACCCAGGTCTGGAGGAGCCAGGGAAGGAGGAATAATTTCAAGTCAAGTTTCTGATTATAGACTGAGTGCGCCCTCGCCTGTTCAGAAAGATGTATGTAATGTTAAAGTTACTGTCCCTCAAAGAAATATATAGTAGTCAGTCCCAGTGACTGTTTGACTCACGGTTTAGCCAATGTGCTTCCTGGGTAAAAATGAAACGAGAAACCCAGCCCAAACCACCGTTCACCAGAGAGGAAAGTGGGATCTCCTGAGCTGCATTCAAGTCTGAAAAGGAGTCGTTGACAAGGCTCTTCTCAGGATTCTGGTCCAGGCTGAACGAGGGATGAGCATCCGGATGGTTTTGTTTAAGGTGAAGAAAATTCTGCAGGTTTTTACCACAGAAAGATCCTGGCAGCAGAAATGAAGAATTTAAACCTTTAAACCTGTGAGAAAAGTTGGAGACGTGTCATAAAACCCAGAAGAACTGGTCAGATGTTGGACCTTGAACTAAATGATTCTCTGAAAACTAAATGCAGAAATAGAGCTGGCAGTAGAAATACTAAATGCTGATTGGTTAAAGTTTTACAGCTTTATAAACAGACGGATTACAAACTGATATGAACACGATGCAAACATTGGACTCTCTGCTGTCATTATAGAGCAGTTAGGAAACAG